>NC_089855.1:12637218-12794718 GCF_036373705.1 Amia ocellicauda
CATTTAGGGGTGTGGTCCTGGTCAAGACAATCTCCTGAACTCCAAACTGAATGTCTAAATGGGAAAGAAAGGTGATTTAAGCAATTTTGAGCGTGGCATGGTTGTTGGTGCCAGACGGGCCGGTCTGAGTATTTCACAATCTGCTCAGTTACTGGGATTTTCACGCACAACCATTTCTAGGGTTTACAAAGAATGGTGTGAAAAGGGAAAAACATCCAGTATGCGGCAGTCCTGTGGGCGAAAATGCCTTGTTGATGCTAGAGGTCAGAGGAGAATGGGCCGACTGATTCAAGCTGATAGAAGAGCAACTTTGACTGAAATAACCACTCGTTACAACCGAGGTATGCAGCAAAGCATTTGTGAAGCCACAACACGTACAACCTTGAGGCGGATGGGCTACAACAGCAGAAGACTCCACCGGGTACCACTCATCTCCACTACAAATAGGAAAAAGAGGCTATAATTTGCACAAGCTCACCAAAATTGGACAGTTGAAGACTGGAAAAATGTTGCCTGGTCTGATGAGTCTCGATTTCTGTTGAGAGTCAGAATTTGGCGTAAACAGAATGAGAACATGGATCCATCATGCCTTGTTACCACTGTGCAGGCTGGTGGTGGTGGTGTAATGGTGTGGGGGATGTTTTCTTGGCACACTTTAGGCCCCTTAGTGCCAATTGGGCATCGTTTAAATGCCACGGCCTACCTGAGCATTGTTTCTGACCATGTCCATCCCTTTATGACCACCATGTACCCATCCTCTGATGGCTACTTCCAGCAGGATAATGCACCATGTCACAAAGGTCGAATCATTTCAAATTGGTTTCTTGAACATGACAATGAGTTCACTGTACTAAACTGGCCCCCACAGTCACCAGATCTCAACCCAATAGAGCATCTTTGGGATGTGGTGGAACGGGAGCTTCGTGCCCTGGATGTGCATCCCACAAATCTCCATCAACTGCAAGATGCTATCCTATCAATATGGGCCAACATTTCTAAAGAATGCTTTCAGCACCTTGTTGAATCAATGCCACGTAGAATTAAGGCAGTTCTGAAGGCGAAAGGGGGTCAAACACAGTATTAGTATGGTGTTCCTAATAATCCTTTAGGTGAGTGTATATAACACCATTATAAGCAGTTTTCTACTACAGAAAGCAACTTTCATTAATAACTTGATGTAATTATGTTTATAAGGACTTTAGCTAATAGGATTATCCTTTTTGCTTCCTAGCACACAGCAAATCTTGACCATGGTTATATTTATTACATAGTTTACAAAGCTGGTCTGATTTGTTTTTTTTTCAAGATTGTGCCAAGCCTGATGAATTACCCTTTTGAGCATGTGACAGAAAATAAATAAATAAATACTGACCTCTGGTGAGGATTTTGTTTTCGCCAGTCCCTTAAACAGCTTAATCACTCATTCTTGGGAATGCAAGAACACTTGCAACACAACTAATGCTTTATTTATGAAGAGAGGATAGAGAATATATCTAGAAGCCTTTTTTTCAACGTTGAATTTTTTTTTTTTAATGTAGTGTTAGTGAATTTTAGACTCATCTGTGAGTGCATTATAGGATCAGATTTAAATTTGCTGCCTTTTACCTTTAAAAACTGTTATTAAAAATTGAGTTAATTGCTCTTCTTGACAGTATGCAATACACATTTGAGAATACAGGTCCTGCAGTAGCTTAAACATGCAGGAAGGAATCTGGTTTCACCAGTAGAAGAAAATTGCCTGTTTGTGTGATATATTTTCACAGCATGCACGTGCTTGGTATCATATTATTTTTTTGTCAGTGACCTAGTTTTTGTAGATGAAGGGTTGTGTTTATCTATTTATTTATCTCCCTTCAAAATTAGGCGTGTCAGACAGTGCATGTGATTATTATTAGGCTTATGTGTGGGGTCCTTGATTTTATGCTATATGGGTTCACAGCTGTAGCCAATGGACTATGCAGCTGGTCCATTTGCTTCACACAAGGTCTGACAATGAAATCTAACTTCAGGACACTAACAGGTTAACCTTGTGGACAGCATTGTGATGGTGCCATTCATTAAAAAATAATTGGAAAATGAAAAAAAAAACAAATTTTGAATTTTGAGATCAGATTCTAGCTGCTTGTGATCAGTCAAGATGGCATACGTGCATTTCCAACTGTAGGTTAATGGGCTATTTAGTACATTCTTCTCCATCCTAATTGCTTAAGAGTAAGCTTGTGGTACCAGATGGCAAAATCAAGTGGCTTCTTGAAGTCGTGCTATTGGACCAGCAGGTGGCACTCTATGCTATGGATCAGTAATTTCCAATCAATATACTAGTATGCCTACAGGAGAAACTGCTGTAATATGATTTTCTCAGTCAGACCTGGGTAACCCACCTCCCCCTCCCCACCCCAGTTAAACTGGTTATATAACCTCTCAGTTCTCCAATCATTCTGCTGTATAGTGAGGCACTGGCACAAAGTGGTGGTCATTAAGTGGTCATGCTGTACTTAAGTGTTGGGACCCTTACTACTTGTCATGTCTTGGACTGTTCAGGATGAAAGGTGCAATAGAAATGCACTTTTGCCGTGTATTTTTCTTGTAAACCACTGATGTGTGAATTCCATTATAGTAACTTTATCGACATACATTGTGCTCAGAATATGTTTTCTCTTAATGATGTAACACACTTGGGGCTCAATGTACTAAAAAAGTGCATGTTTAAGAGTCATAAGTCTGTATAATGTTACAAACATGGGGTGGAGCTTGTGAAACGGGTATATTATTTATTAAAATGAGATGTGCTAAAGCTGCCAGACTTGGTGACACCTACAATTCCGTCAGTTAGTTAAGATTTTTTTTTTAAACTATCCCAATCAGCAATCCTTTAAATTGAAATGTGCTTATCAGTTGTGCTTAATGCTTTTTTGAGAAGAATACATAATGTTTTCCTTTAAAGCATGCTTGAGCCTTAAAATTTCATTGAAACTTCAGGTTTCCCCAGTATGTGAGCAATAGAGCATATTTTTAGAAACAGGGAACACACCCATTCTGTGAATGTCCAGGTGACTTGTGATTCAAACTTAATAATCAAATTATTATTATTGTTGTTGTTGTTGTTGTTGTTGTTGCTGTTGTTGTAATGAGGTAGTGGCTATCTTTTACATCCGTACTGATGCCCGTATTGAATCCAACTTCACCGACACGGAGGAGCGCAATCACCAGCCACATATAAGGACCAGGGCGGTGATTGAGCGAACCATCGGTGTGCTCAAGACCAGGCAGGAGTAGTGTAGTCAGCTGTGCACATCAGACTAAGCATAATCCAGCTGCCGCTATTTATTACTTAAAATATCCCAAAGCTCATGCAATGCTTCTCGCAGAGATGATGCCATTTCATATATTTAAATCAGTATTTTGAACTGCAGTTTATTAAATATCTGGTAGAATATTTTATATCAAATATTACATTGTTAAAGGTTTTATTGAGTTTTTGTCTTTGCGTTATCTAGAATAGATCTAGTTGCTACTAGCAGCGTGTAGTGATGCTTTTTCTTTTTTCCTGCCAAATCTTTGTAACTCCAAAAATGCAAACTGAAATTGTAATTAAAAAAAATGATCAAGGGTCTAATACTGTACATCACAATGATTATGCTAACAAAGGCTGTCACAGTTTTTAACTACATGTAGCGCCTCGGAGATTTTCCCATTAAAGCTTTTTAATAAAACGATTAAAACTCCAGGACATAAGAACATGAAGGCAGTTTGCTGCAATAAGTCTTCTTTGATCTTTCAGTCCTAAGGCTGCTGAAGGATGGTGCTGACCCCAATACACTAATTTCTTCAGGAGGATCCCTGCTCCATCTGGTAAGAGCTATATATATATATATATATATATATACACATAAATACACATTTTTTCATTTGAATGCAATGCAGCAGGAATCGAAAAAAACCTGGGAGCATTTAAATCACTTTTCTGTGCAATGGTGGTATGTTTAAATTATATAATTACCTGAGTACTTTATTCATCACCTGTATTTGGAGGTCATCTAATAATCTAGTCCACACCTCCCCATGCCCCCTTAATTTTAATCTGAAGCAGTTTGTCCTTGAACTTAAGGTGTAGTCAAAAATATTTACCATTGTACCATTGTACATTGTAAGGTGTAGCCAATGACAGAAGACTGTACTCGATTAGATAACACGTCAAGCTTTAAAAGTGATATAATGCTGAAAGTTGTTTTCAATAAATAATGTGATTGGAGCCCAATCTGAGCCCAGTCCCTCCAGAGGTGACAGACAGGTTTAACCGTCTGTTTCCCATACCCACCTATTACCACCTTACTAATGATAATAGTTTTTTCCACCACTGCAGCTATGTGGAACACCAGCAGTATTCCCTTAAGGATTGGTTTTAATATTCAGACACAGGTTAGGGGACAGTGTGACCTTGTGGGAAATGTTGTTTGCAGAACAATAATATATATGTCACAGTTGAATGAATATTCACTGCCTTTTATATTGCTTCCCTTTTTTCTGGCAAGAGTTTTATATTCAACTTTAACCTTTTGTTCAGTTTGAAATAAATAATGCAAAGCCTCTGTGGTATAATGTGTGCATTGAAGCCTCTGTCATACTGTTATACATCAATCCCCTTAAATTGAGGCCTGAGTAATTGTTACTTGTAGATGTTGGACATCAAAGTATTTTAAGGGACAAACAAATTTAAAAACACCAACACAAGAATACAAATGATAAGCTACGATAAGTGTCAGTTGTTTATCACTCTATAATTGAGGTACAAAGGATCACATATCAATTGAATGGAGAATAATCATACTAAATAACTTGCAATGTCAACAATGCTTCATTTAAAAAATATACAATTAATAATGACATTGGGAAAAACTTAAGATGTTAGTCATATCTATTTCATATCTGTTTCTTCAAACTCAGCAATCAGCTTTATGCTAAAATTAGTTTAACGTGTAATAATGTATTCCTATAAATGAATTAATGAATTAATATACATTGCGATGAATAAATGCAGAGGACAATAAATGTATTTGGAGAGCATATTTGTAAGTAACATACTGTATCAATTGTTATTATTAACAACTAATATAGGATATAATTATTCCAACTTACCCATCATCATTACAGTAACTAATATTCATCAGGATTAATATATATTATGTCCCATATGATTTGAAGATGAATTAACCACAAAGTTCTATCAATTTGACATTCTCCAGACGTTCACGGTATAAAATCTTTAATCAGACCCCTGGAGTTTGCTGATCGGAGATTGCCAGAGAATGCTATCGTGGCCGTTCATCATGGGTGGTGCAAAGCGTGTGTGCGTGCGATCACTGCCTCATGTTGTGTTGCCTGCTGATGCTGCTTCCTCTTGCTACCCCTCTATTTATCACTGCCTAAAGCAGCCCTTTCTTCATTCCTCCAGTGTGCGCGCTATGATAATGCCTTTGCCGCAGAGATTCTGATTGAGAGGGGGATGAACGTCAACCAGCAGGACGAGGATTTCTGGACTGCGCTGCATGTGGCGTGTGCCTGTGACAATGCCGATATTGTTCTTCTTCTGTTGCTGGTAAGCAGATTTACACCTTTGAAAAGCAACAAACTAAAGCAAGTCAGTGGGTCAGGCATGAGGAGAACAGCACACCTCCAGCCGGGATGTAATTGAAAGCCTAATTTAGCGGCTTAATTAATATGGAATTAACCTCCTCTCTATTTCATTTAGTCTGGAGAAAAGAGGTTAAGTGTGGTGCTGTGACAGCTCCATTTGTTTTTATCCACTGTGCCATGGTGTGGTGTTCGTATTAGTGATGTTATATTTTCCAGGGCACGGTGCCACCCAGACATGTGTTAAAAGGTGATGAAACATTTGAGGGGGTCGAACGTGTTTGTGCTGCAGATCGGACTGCTCATCTTTGTCTGAATTTGATTGTATCGAAGGGCTAAGATACTTGGAGATGGATGAAATGTAATATGTTCAACCAACCAGATCAAAAGCATGTAATCCTTTTGAACGGCTAAAGGAGTTTGAGTCAGGATTTGATCAATGCCAACAGGAAATAGCAGCAAACCCACATGAACCCCTGTTGCACATAGTCCTATCGTGGCTGGCAGTGGAAATCCATACCACACAATTGTTTAGCTGGATAGGAGCAACAGTGATGAATGGGATGGAATATCAGTCACACATTAAGAGGATAATGCTGTTATCAATGAAATAGTTTTCAAATCCTTTTCTGAACATGGTCCTGTAATAAATGTATGTTTTTTGTCATGGCATATTAAAGATGTTGTCATACAATGCCTGCATATACCAGCTGTAGTCCTAACATGGTAGATAATATTAATTGTAGCATTGGAGGGGGTGTGTCTTTTCTTTCTATATGTGCTGTGTGGTGTTTTTGTCTGAATTCCTTCTGAATAGACTTTTCATGGACTTCTCAATGACGTTTGATTTTCTGTGTTGTATCAGTATGAACTAAACAAACAATATCTTGCTTTTTACTGTGTCATGTTCATATCCACAAATAACCCATTTCATTAAGCTGTGAATAGCAATAGTGCTTCCTTAATAATTGTTCTGGATGTAGTGTATACCAAGAAGTAATGTACATTTCATTCTTAATGTTTGCTGCTTGTATCTCAATATCCCTTAATAATTATACAAGTTCTAGGTGATACAGTTATGCTAGCTATAATAATGTTTTTATTATTATTTTTGAGACACCTTGAATATTGATATTTTCTTGATATTTTCTCTGCTATATTTTGAACACTACAGTACTCTTCTGTGTAGTCCATGGCTGAATGTGGCTGCGCCTTTTGTCTGGGGTAACACACTCTCAATGTTCCAGCTGGCACCATGGCAGAGAGACAGCGTCCTCACTCTGGGGTTTCTGTTTGATGTCAAGCCAAGGATGCGCTTGTACGTTTGAATCCTGACTGGCCTTGTCATACGGCCCTTTTTTCTTTCCTTTCAGAGATAGGTTACTGGGTTATTCCTTGAGGGGGAGCGAAACATTGGCAGCTCCTTGGCGGCTGCCTGCAAAGTTGGCGGCTGATCAGAAACAGGGATTGGCACATGAAGGTTATAACACTGTCAGAATCGATAGGCGGTTTTCCCTGGAAGACTGAAAGGCCTGACTTTTCTACCACATTTCCAAGAGAGGACAAACTGTGTTCTTTGAAGTGCTCAGGTGATTTAGGAGGGCAGAGGGTGGAGACTAAAATAGATCTGATTAACAGTATGAAATTAAGCTTGTGGTTCATTTACAAGAACACTTATTATCCAGAGATTTTACTGAGAGCTCTAGGTCAATGTTTTGATTTTAGTCTGAAAGAATAGGTTTTTAAAAGACCAAAAAAGGACAACAGGAAAAAACAAACAGGAGAACAAATTAGAAAAATAATATTATTTCCTCCTATCTGCATTTTAATATTGTTAATAGTTTACCAGAGCTAAATTCTGTCACCATATTGAAACATTACCTTCCGAAATATACACAAAACAGGGTCCTTGTCAAACATTTGGTTAACCCATAATTCATAATACATTTATATATTTAGGGTTCACGCAGATATACAGGCCTATGAGGAGCTGTTGCATGTCTCTAAGACTGAACAGAATGGCACCACTGTATTAACCTCCTCAATCATGACTATGTTGGTATGCATTTTGTCCACCCATATCCAGTAAGAGGAAACAACTTCCACACTTAAAAACTACATTTAATAAGCAGGAAATAAATCAATGCACAATACTTTGGGGTGCTTTCATCATTCTTTATCACAATCACACAACAAAGTCGGTAATTTAACTGTACTTCTCTAGTCTACCTCTGGCCTTCCAAACAATGCCAATAGTTTCTAGATATCTGATGCCTAGTCTAAGATGAACATAGCCTTCATTGCTTTACATGATATCTTTATTATTGAAACCTTGAGTATGTTAACAACACTGCGGCAAAAAACTACAATTAATCAGGTTTTAACTTTACTGCTATCATGATATTTTTTTTCCCACTGAACCAATGATATCATTAATTATTTTTGCTGCATAAGCCTGGAGTGCTTTGTGAGCTGTGTCTAATGTCAGTCGCAAAATTGGATGTGTAACTATAGGCTGCAGGGTAAGCCTACTTGGCTAAGATTTGCAAAATTTTCAAACACTAAAGCTCTTCAAACTGCCTGTGTGTTTCTCTATTAAGTAGCTTTAGGGAAAATATATTAAAATTGGTCTAAATATGTGTTCCTCATACAGTGAGTGGTGCTGTAGTTATCTTCACTAAGCAGTAAGTAAATGTCTGATTTTCATTTTCTTTCTAACTGGGTCAGACCTGTTTACTTAAACCCTATATTCCCTCACCTAGAGATTAAAGATACAATCAAAGGATGTGAGGTAAATAAAATGAAATCGAAATCTGTGGTCTCTTGTCATATTCTTATACAAACCTCTTTTCAATTAACTATAAAAGGAAATTAAAATATTGGATATTATTACTTTGTACAATATCATCTAGTCTATGAAAAGCACATAAAAACTATCAAACATTAAACTGTTTTGCCATCAGTAGTGGAAATGTCATAATTATACGTTGATTTAAAGGTTTAATTTAACTGCATGATTATAACTTATCTACTTAGTGTATTTCAATCTTAAACACGATACTTAATTAGATGCTAATGATGGATTTTGTTGAGTGTGTATATGTAATTTCATATTTTAATAGTAATTCATGATTGTTGACAGCCAACAGACAAATTGTAAGTCATACGAAAGAAAAATATTTGCACAATTCAGAAAAAAAAAAAACTAAAATTATATATATATATATATATATATATATATATATATATATATATATATATATATATACTGAAAACTACAAATACATTTTTGAAAATGTGAATACATCTGACTATGTAATAGCCTACATATCATCTTGGAACACAAGAAAGTAATTAAATATTCCACTTTTTTTTAACTAGATCAACTGGAACACAAATTACATATTTATTATAAAACTATGTAGGCCTATTAAAGAGAATATGTAAAATTTTGATTTAAGTTGCTCACATTTGCTGCAATCTATCTATTACATTGTCTACTATGTTCTTGTCAATTAGGCTTAAGCTTAGTTATCAAATTAAGGACAAGATTTCTTTGTAGTGTATATATATACATATATACATCTGTTCATGGATATCTTTTTAACTACATGTATACAGCTTTCTAAATGCATGCCAGGAAATCAAAGTCTCTCCAATAATGCAGGAATGCTTTCTTATTTCTTTCATTTGTCACATTTTAAATGGCAAGAACATATGAATGGAGTCATTGTATTATTACATTAGTCTGCAATTATGCAGTGTTCATATATTTGCCATTTAGGAATAGTGACTTAGGGCTTTTTTAATGTATGGATGCCATTCTTTTGCAGGCAGAATTATGGACAACGGGAAGTGCAAGCTAAGCCATAAGGTTTGGATGCTAATTAAGCAAAGATGGCCTATCTTCCTTAATTAATCTGTAGTCATTAACTTTGTGTCTTCACTATATTTGATTGGCCTGATTGGCAGGATTTTGCAAGCCTTGGCTGTCAAGGACACACTTAAGGATACTCCACAGTGCTGTATCCTTATCTGTAGAGCTCAGTGCCAGTGGTTTCTTTTTTTCAAAGATCAAAACCTTTCCTGCTGACAAGGAGGGTATGAGAGACCCTGATGGATGAGCAAGCACTGGTAGAGCTGCATTGTTTCTGAATCACCAATGCTAATTCTCTTATCTCTCCGCTACATGGCTGTAATAGACAGAATTTGTGGTTTTGAGCCCTGGCTTTGTCTTGCCAACGTGCCGGATTAGTTCATTTGGAGATGTGCGCCGAGGGTTCATCCTGGGAAGAACACGTCACACTCAGCACAACTATTAATCCAGAATTATTATTACTGTTTGAAACCTTGGGCTGTGCACTGGAGTAAAGTAAAATAAAATATGTCAGTATAGGTCATGCAAATGCAACATTGCCAGGTTTGTGCCTCAAAGGTTGTTCTAAATAATCTCTATTTATTTACAACAATGTAAATTGTGGTTTTCTGTCAACTGAGTAGACTATGTTGTGTAGATGTTATGGCAAGAATTTTAATGTGTGTGACAGCTCTCTGCACCGTCATATTGTTGGGCCAAATGGGACATGTCATGGTTAAGATTGGGCATGTATTTAACCTCTGACACCTGCCCCAGAAGAAAGTTTTCTATTGAGCTGTCATCACTTATTATCTTAGGCCATTTGGATGTTGCTTTTCAAGAATTAATATGGCCCAATTTATCACTGTCTGTTGACCACAAAATTAAAGAAAAAAAGCCCAATGACTTCATTAGAACTTGGTACAATGTAGGGTGATGTTATGCAATATGAAGTGAACTCATTAACACGGCATTTAACCTGTGTAGCATCACAGTTGCACAAATGGTACTCCCTGTAAGATAAGGCTGAAAACTAATTTTGTATCTGATACCTTTTATGGTTTACTTTAAATAGAATATGGCTATCTGCATTGGAGTAACATAGCCTTAAGTGCACCTATAAAAATGCTGCTGTAGTACATGTTTCTGTACATCTGTCGATCAATATCTGTGATGTACTCTTTGCAAACTTCCCTCTTTGTAAGGAACGATCGCACCTACTGAGTCAGGGATTGGAGAAACTGAAATTCAATCGGAGTACAATCTGTGTTAGCAGTAGTATCAGAATATGTCTCTTTCTGAAGCATTATTTAACTGCTCCTTAGATTGATAGGTTTACCCTACCTTGTCGGGTAAATCATTAGAATATGAGACTTTGATTTCCATATCATAAACCACAACGTGCTGCAAAAGAGACATGAAAGAAAGGGGAAAATCAGGAATAGTTTTGGTATTTATTTGCATTTTGTGTATCATAAATCCTTCTTTTATATATATATATATATATACACTCACCTAAAGGATTATTAGGAACACCTGTTCAATTTCCCATTAATGCAATTATCTAACCAACCAATCACATGGCAGTTGCTTCAATGCATTTAGGGGTGTGGTCCTGGTCAAGACAATCTCCTGAACTCCAAACTGAATGTCTGAATGGGAAAGAAAGGTGATTTAAGCAATTTTGAGCGTGGCATGGTTGTTGGTGCCAGACGGGCCGGTCTGAGTACTTCACAATCTGCTCAGTTACTGGGATTTTCACGCACAACCATTTCTAGGGTTTACAAAGAATGCTGTGAAAAGGGAAAAACATCCAGTATGCGGCAGTCCTGTGGGCGAAAATGCCTTGTTGATGCTAGAGGTCAGAGGAGAATGGGCCGACTGATTCAAGCTGATAGAAGAGCAACTTTGACTGAAATAACCACTCGTTACAACCCAGGTATGCAGCAAAGCATTTGTGAAGCCACAACACGTACAACCTTGAGGCGGATGGGCTACAACAGCAGAAGACCCCACCGGGTACCACTCATCTCCACTACAAATAGGAAAAAGAGGCTACAATTTGCACAAGCTCACCAAAATTGGACAGTTGAAGACTGGAAAAATGTTGCCTGGTCTGATGAGTCTCGATTTCTGTTGAGACATTCAGATGGTAGAGTCAGAATTTGGCGTAAACAGAATGAGAACATGGATCCATCATGCCTTGTTACCACTGTGCAGGCTGGTGGTGGTGGTGTAATGGTGTGGGGGATGTTTTCTTGGCACACTTTAGGCCCCTTAGTGCCAATTGGGCATCGTTTAAATGCCACGGCCTACCTGAGCATTGTTTCTGACCATGTCCATCCCTTTATGACCACCATGTACCCATCCTCTGATGGCTACTTCCAGCAGGATAATGCACCATGTCACAAAGGTCGAATCATTTCAAATTGGTTTCTTGAACATGACAATGAGTTCACTGTACTAAACTGGCCCCCACAGTCACCAGATCTCAACCCAATAGAGCCTCTTTGGGATGTGGTGGAACGGGAGCTTCGTGCCCTGGATGTGCATCCCACAAATCTCCATCAACTGCAAGATGCTATCCTATCAATATGGGCCAACATTTCTAAAGAATGCTTTCAGCACCTTGTTGAATCAATGCCACGTAGAATTAAGGCAGTTCTGAAGGCGAAAGGGGGTCAAACACAGTATTAGTATGGTGTTCCTAATAATCCTTTAGGTGAGTGTATATATATATATATATATATAACTAAACATGCATATAATTAAAATATGCATTTAACTAAACTAAAAACTAAACTAAACTAAACTAAATTTTGATATTTGATTTCAGAGCACTCAACTGTTGCCTTGAGTCTGACAGCAGCAAACTTTCACTTGGATTTTTGTCATAAATGTTCTATCAGTTCATAACACGCTGCAACAAATGGTGTGCATGTTGAGTTTACCGAAGGAAATGTGTTCCCAGGAATGAAAATACTGCCAGATGACAAATACACTTGAGGATTTGTGCAAAACAAATTCTTGCAACATACATAGAACGGGCAGAGAAGGGCAGATATAGAAAGAAGGATTGACACTGACATTCTGGAGATTGTACTCTGAATTGACCAGAATCCACTTACTTTGTTTCTGTACAAACACATCCATCTCGTTTTCTGATTGTTGTGAGCCACACAACCTGACAGAAGACCCAGAGAATGTCGGCCCATAACTGAATATGTCTTAAAACGTGTTGAATGAGTTTATTACAAAACCATTAGCAGTCCATATTCTATATACTATAGCCTTTTTATATTGAATTCAGAATGTATTTCCTGTATGTACTTATACGTAAATAAATGTTTCTGTGTAAATGGGAATGGTTTTGATAAGAACAAAAATAATATACTTTTGGTGCCTTTTTGATGCCATATCCTGTTTCCACACACAGACCAAATCACTGTGATACTCAAAGTCTTGAGTTGATTTTATAAAGGGAAGGACTGCCTATTCATCTTTCCTTCTTAAGAAAAACTGCTCCTCAGAGCAGAGTCTGTTAATGCACTTAATCTTGCTTGTTTAAAAGCAAATTAATCCTCAGTGAATCTGAGATAATTCCATGCCATTATGTATTATTGATTTTGTGATATATTACTTGCATTTTAGGGGATGTGTTCATTTGCCTGAATCTGTTTGCCTTGCTGTAATCCTCAGGCCGGGGCCAATGTGTTGCTGCAAGATGTCAATGGGAACATTCCTTTAGATTACGCGATGGAAGGGACAGAGACAAGCTACATTCTTTTGAGGCATCTGGAAGAAAATGGTAAATATCTTTCTTTTGAACAAACTAAACACTGCTCAGGACAGAGAGATGTAAAAGCTTTCAAAAGCTTAAGTGAACTAGAGAATGATGTTTTGTCCACTGTTTTCTTCAGATATAACAGTACTGAACAGGATACATATCATAATCTCAGATGTTTTCTTAGGATTTGAGTGCATTTGATTTATGATTGGACAACTAAACAATAAAATACTAAGGAAAAAACATTCATTCCAACCATGTTTTTACTGTAGGTCTCACAAAACTATAATTTCTTAAGACTTTAAAATGTTTAATGTGTTAATGTTCAGTAAATAAATCCAGTGAATTAATTTACATTTAAGTACTCATAAGGACTTGATGATTTTGAGCATATTATGTTTTTAGGCAGCTTAAATGGTAAATTACAAAATAAATCAATACACAGATACATTTCAAATACACAAATAAATAAGTACACGAACAAAAAGCAACACATAAATAAATAAAGCTAAAATAAGTTACGCATTCAATTCTGATTTAAGAATCAGCTGTTGAATATTTCCAGTGAAACAGACATGTTAAAAATACATTGAGACTGAGGAATTGTATGGCTTCCTGATGCAACATTATGGAACTACATTTACTTCACAACAGTATAACGTATAGCAATTCAAGAGCATGGCATCCAGATGGTAAAATACTAACAAGAGTATTGTTTTTGCTTTTGTGCCGTCAGTTTTTTTTTTCTTTGCATGAAGTGGGAAAGGGGAGGCACTGAAGGCTCCTTTAATCTGTAAAGACTGTTTAAGAAAAACTTACTTTCAAACATTAAGCATTATTTTGAGATAATAACTGGATAACTGGAGATGGTCACCCAGGAGAACAATTATGGGAAACTTATCATTAACGTGACTGAAGGTACTTAGAGCCAACCCATCAAACAAAGTGCAACTTATGTGTATTTGTTTCTGTTACCATTGGGATCCTTTCAAGGGAATTAGATATTTGGCATTTTATACAGTGCTAAGACATTAAAATAATGTGATATTTTCTCAAGACATAAAGGCTGAAATATTTTTTGGTCTGGAATATATTAAGGGTTTTCGGATATTCTGTATATCCCCTCAGACTATACAAACCAAAAAATATAATAATCACGGATCACATTATATTTTTCATTCTCTTTTGCCTTAACACCTACACTGTCTTCTTAAATAGGCCAGGTCCTTCTTGTTTTGCCCATACAAGCAGAATTTGGACCGTGCATGCAAATTAGAGTACGGCATTTTAATAATTTGCTAATGTTAATTAATGCGAATGCTTTGATGCACAGCAACAGCAATAAAGAGAGCAGCATTAACATTTTATTCATTTTTATATTCCATGCACTTTCTTACTTGCTTATTATGGCATGGGATAACACAGAAAATTAGAATCTTTTTGTCACATATTTTTATCATAATGTTATTTGGATTCGGTTTGTGCAGCTCTGAGCAGATTCAGAGCTGTTGCAAAGAAACTAAATAGGCCAATGTACACATGAGTATATAAAAATGTTTTCTCCTTACATCCCTCCCCTCTTTTTCTTTCCTCTTAATATGTATACTTGTAGCTTGTATGGACACAACTCCTGCATTGCCTGCTACTCATTTAAACATGTTTTGACATTGTACGTACTTACACTTGAGTACTTTGGAAACCTGCATGCTTTGGTACGCTGTCTTGTGTGTATTGAGTGTGCTGCTGTCGAATCTGAATCGTGCCACACAGGATTACTTGATGTATATGACTAAGGCACACTTGACAGCTGTCACAGCACTATCAATTTCAGTCTAATCACTACCTGGGAAATGAGTCTTCCACTGTGACATGCTTTTACTTACAATCTTATCAACCACCTCTGTAAAATGAAAAAAAAACAAAAGTCTTTGAATGGTTGATTTCCTATATATTATTATTATTATTATTATTATTATTATTATTATTATTATTATTATTATTGAATGTATTTAAAAAACACACACAGAAAGTACATTTCCAACAAGAGGAATATTCAGTTTATGTTTAAAATAAAGGTGCTTACTGCAGTTGTAGTCTCCCAAGGATATGTTTGAAAACTAATTCATACAGTGATGGTTGTCTGAATTACTCTTTTTTCTTATCTGTCGGCTTTTGAGTGGCTGACCTTTACATAGTCTTACAGTTGGTAAAGCAGCAGCATTGCTCCTTGTCTCTTGTTCCCTTTCCTTAAATATATATGAGAGGTGACATATAACAACTGAGGTGCATCTGTCAACTCCAGCATGTGTTCATATTTCACACACATCACAGAACGCTCAGGGTTTTCTGAACCTAAAGAGCTGACCAAAGGAATTCTGTCTTCAGCAATGCATTCCCCACAGAATGCAAATATACATACATGCAGTGTCATAAAACTACCAAAGTCAATTTCTATTGAAATAAAATATGTGTATCTTCACACTATCATTCATTTCTAAAGTATGCCAGTCAGTGTGGCATTACTATTAATACAGTTTATCTTTACACGCTTAATAATCATTTCCACATTTGTTGGTACAAAATGCATGCCTCGATTGAGCAGGAAGGATGCAGAGGTGCCGCTTAATTAATTCTCATTTTGATTATTGCAGCTCTTTATGTAAGGTTTACCAGACCATAAGTTCAGTCGGCTGCAAATGGTTAAGATTGCGGCTGCTACATTACTGAGCCACACTAGTATGTTCAAACACCTTATGTCTTTTGATTTCATTACATTGTTTACCTGTTATATTTCATATTGACTTCAAGGTTGCGACAATAACATACAAGGTCTTAAATGGGTTAGTGTGTGTTTATTTTAAAGAAGTAATAAGTGCTTATACACCTGCTCTCGGTCATTGAGAATAGACAATATTGATTTGATGGATCTTGAATGCTTACCTGTTGACCCCCCTCCCCCTCCAATTCTAAGATGGCATTTGGTCTTCAATCATAGCAGAACACAAGAATCAGAGTTTATTATATGATGTATTTCATCACTATACCCACCATTTCCAGCTGAAAATAAATTGAACCTAACTGAACATCAATTCTGTCGTTCTAGTCAATTCAACCTTAAAAATTGCATCAGCATCTTTCACCATGGGAATGAAATATGAGGGATTTGTTGCCTTGTTTATTTGTAATAAAAACTGTCTCAAGTACAGAAAAAAAGGGTCAGAACTCAGCAATCATTTTTCTTAACAGAGAGACTGGAATTGCATGCTATACGAATTTCTAATGTGGCACTGATTTGATTTTATCATCCAGGTCATTAACGAAGTGCTCATTTTGAACCAAGAAATGCTTTTGTATCTAATATAGGAAGTAATGTTAAATTAAAGCTACTGTATTGCTCATTTCTATTGTAATCTGGTGCAGTGGTGTGTGGTGTAGGAGCGAGGTGATGTGATCCTCTAGTGCTGGTAGATTTATGTATAGCACTCAGTTGTAGCTGTCACTGGGACGCTCCCTTCTTGATGAGGTTGGCAAGATCAAGATTTATATAGGAGTATGTCAAAGAGTCACAATCTCTCCAAAACTGTTCATGGCAACTCTTGAAGAAGTGTTCAAGACGTTGGCCTGGGAAGAAATAGGATACAAATTAAACAGAGCTTATTTGAACAACTTAAGATTTGACAATGACATTGTAATATTTGCTAAATCACCTTTGATCTACAGCTTCTCTTTTCCATGTCACGCCTGCAAAATTTATGATTTAATCTTCCCATCCTGTATATGGTCGTCTTCTAGGTCTTTTTTATCTCTTGGGATCCATTCAATAGCTTCCTTTGTCCATCTTTCATCTGTTCTTCTTGCAACATGTCCGGCCCATTGCCATTTTGACATTTTCACTCATCACAAATCTTGGTTTGTTATCAGATCCATTCATTTCTTTTTCTATCTGTCCTTGTTATTCCAAGCATCTCTCCATGCTGCTTTGTGTCGTTGACAGTTTCTGTGTCATTTGTGCATTAAGTGACCAGGTTTCACTTCCACAAAGTAAGCACAGGTACTATGCATTAATCAAATACTTTTTCCTTCAGGCAAATTGTAGATTTATACATATTATTTAGGATAAGCTAATATTAATTGATATCAGGTCGATGTATGGCTATGTAGACTGAAGCTGAGAAACGATTTAGCTGTGATATAGCCTTTAAGTCAATCTATACGTATAGACTGTAAGAAAATGTGATTTAAATGTTATTATTGTATGCTGGTGTTTATTGTGATATATTGTGTATATATACACAGATATAGTTAATAGTTAATCCCTGTTGATAAATACTGGTAACACTTGACAATAGGTCTCCCAAATTACAGTTTATTAACATAGTAGGTTCTCAATAACTACATGTTAGTTACTCATAAGAACAGTGCAAGTAAGCATATGTTAACACGTACTTAATGTTTAAAAATGATTAATGGTATATATACACATTTCTCTGGTAGGGATGCCTTTGGAGCTATACTGGACATCATAGGCATAGGTTTAGGGGGGGACGGACAACAGGCCAATGTTGAGAGAACCTTATATTGTCCCCCCAACATTGTATGCCCGGCTCCATAGGCGTAGGGGACACATCCCCCCCAATATTGACAGCATCCCCCCGCAATATTGACAGCATACGCCAATATTGACAGTGTTCCCCCCAGTTCTGAAACGAAGCCGATGCCCCTGCCGGGCATGGCCCACATTTTGCACATTAAGTACATATTAACAAATGCTTAATTACACTTTTCTTATTATTAACTAACATATAGTCCATGATGACCTACTATGTTAATAAACTGTAACCAAAACAATTATTAATATACACAAAAAATGAATATTCATTTGTGGACCTTACATTCAGTTTTATATAGATCATTGACGTTATGAAGAACATATTGATTTGACCCATCTTATGGTGACTTTTTGATAACGTATTAAAACATAAGAGAACGAGCTGTATGTGCTGAATGCCAAACAGTCTTAGAAGGATTTGGGATATTTACTGCTCTAGCTGCATGGATTAACTGAATCCTCTGACCGTAGGTGTGGATGTCAACTCCATGCATCATATGAAAACACAGCGGCCTCTGACCATGTTGTCAGATGTCAAGCATCTCATAGCAGCTGGAGGAAGTGTGAACCAGAGCAATGAAGAAGGGGTGACATTGGTAAGAGAACACTTCGCTTTATAGCAAGGTGATAATTCTCTGTAATTGCAGATTGATGTTTCTATGTAGTTTTAGATTCCTCTCTGAATGCTTGTAATGTCCATACCCAAAAATACAGAAAGTGAAGTTTTTTTCAGATGATGTTTCCATTGAGTCTGGTTTCCAGTTGTCTTTGAGGAACGCAGAATGATCGTTGTATTAGTGAGGCTGAATAACCCCCCTCAGCCCCGAGACTCACATTGTTATGATATTTTTTCCCTTTTTTAAAATGAAGTTACATATGGCCTGTGCCAGTGGCTACAAGGATGTGGTTTCTCTATTGCTAGAGAATGGAGCTGACCCTCAAGTGGCTGATAATAGCTATTGGACACCTCTACACCTGGCAGCAAAATACGGACAGGTAATTTTACTTATTTGTTCCTGAATGATGGTATACTGTGTACAAAATATTAACACCTATCTTGTGTGAGGTAACCATCCATACAATTACATTTTCCTCAGTTCCACATCAATTTTGCATGCAAACAATCATGGGTAAATACTCATTTAACTGTACAGGGTGTAGAGAATAAACAGAAGCCAATGGTTTATGTAAAGTTTTATGTTTAGTCTATTAGAGAGAGGAAGTCCAAATCCCTAAAACCAGCAATCTCTGAGCTGCTAGCCTAGCTTAAAACGTGTAAAACGCAGCTAAAATGAAGGCATTAATATAAATCATTTAAATGGCAGAAATAAATGTATTTTCATGGTTTTCATAAAAGCAAATTTATCATGTGAACAATTTACATAAATGCAAGATCCATTGTGCAGTGTTGAAAATATAGGATTGATGTTCATAGCAACAACCTATAAGAACATCTCAGATTAGATGAGCAAATATAGCCTTTTGTAGTATTTGAAAGCAATGAACATGCTCCACAGACATTAAGGCTGCAATGTAGATGAGTGTACCTACAGAGCTGGGTTTGTATAAGTACTAGGCCTATTTTATTGATTTTAATATTGCTTATCTTTTCTGAAGGACATTCCTTGAAAACTTGCTGGCGATGTGCGTGAGGTGTCATTGTGTTACGATTTGGAGAATTTACCACACAAGGAGTGAAATAAACCTGCCAACACGGCAAGCAAGTTCTTTTTCATGGTCATCCAGAACAGATTTGCACATCTATTTGAACAATCTCAGTGACATTTTTGGCTAAGAGTCAAGTGTTGCTGTATATTTTGAAGGTGGATATTGAAGGGAGAATAAAACACATTTGCAAGTATAAGTACTAGCGTGAGGCAGTTACAGTGCTAGAAAAGTCAAATTGTATGTCAAGTTCAACAGAGAATATAGCTGAGGATTGGTTTCTGGTTTAATTTATTAAATATATTTTGTATCTTAATATGTGCAGCAACAAAAAAAAAATGTTTAGTGCCTGATACAAGAAATACAAATTACCTAGTTCCCTTTCAAAGTGAGAAGTGGATGAATGCAATCTATTTTTGATTGAGCAAGCAGTATTTTGCATAGAAATGTAGGCCATCGCCAGCGTTATGTGCTATGTCAAGTTTTCTTATGTGCTCAGCCAATCAGCACGATTTTCTATATTAGTGTTTAAAATAGGATGATGTCTAGCTCAGGTTTTATTGCGGTCAATAAGAGAGCCGTCACAGCAACTCAAAATAACTTTTAAGAGGGCAATCTGCCGAGTCACAGATATCAAGTATTTCTGTAGCTAAGAGACTCAGGAAAGAAATGTTATTTGAGATTTTGCCAAGTGGCCTACTTAATAACTGAACCACATCTTAAAAGTAACCTATGTTAGCTGTGGCTGCAGTCAGTAACCTCCAGTTGCCACTGATATCAATTAACAATTTAAATTATTTTGATTAATCTAAAAAAAAATTAATACATGCAACAGTCAAGGTTTAACTATGGATATTTTTCTGCTGTAGAAGAATGTCAACTTGACAAGGAATATTTGCATCGTGATGCCAAAACTTCACTTCAACTGCAAAATGTGCAAAATCCAACTGTAGATGTATTATTTCTCAACTCCATTTGGTAGTTCCTATTTAATCTCAATACAGTGTTCTTCCTTCCTTTCATTAAAGTAATTTGCAATTAAACTCTGGTCCTGAAAATATGTTATTCTGCACTTCTGTCTGTATCTCATCCATTCCGACTGCTGCCATTTTATCCAACTTTGATTGAGTGCACCTTGTCCTCTCTCAAATTAATCTCAGAGCCTTTCTGGGTATCTGTCTAACAAGAGTTTAATTGCCGGATTGATTGGTAGATGAAGAATGAGTTTCTGATTGGTTGATCTGTCAATCTGTCCAAATAAACAACCCAAAGAAACAACCTGAAGAATGATAAGGAAGCTTTATGTTTCCCTCTTCTGTCCAGTTAAGGGCTCTGATAGGAAAAATTAAGAACTAGGACAGCATAGGCTTCATACAGTTTACTTAGATTCTGGCATTTGACATTGGAGGTTTAATTGAGCATATGAAAATATGTATTTTAGAAGAGAGTGATTATACATTCATGTTCATCTAACTAAGGCTCAGAGCACTTGATTATATTACTGCTAACAAGTACACTTTTCTATTTGCAGGCAAGTCAGAGTTTTGATTGAAATAACCTTCTAAAATAACAATTTTATATCTTCTAAATTCTGTGGTTTTAAATATTATATTAGTAAAAAAAATAACATTATTTTCTTTCTGCAGACCAATATTGTGAACCAGCTTCTCAAGAATTTTGCAAATCCAAACGTTCTTAACTGTAATGAAGAAAAGCCATCAGGTAGGAATCTCTCTCTCTCTCTCTCTCTCTCTCTCTATATATATATATATATATATATATATATATATATATATATATATATATATATATATATATATATATATATATATATCTTTTTCGTATTTTAATGAAAAGTGCTTTAATTTTCCTACCAAACTGTGTTGTCATTATTTTTGTTCTGCATGATGTTTCGAATTAGGATTAAGAGAACCCTAGCAAGTAACCTGAAATATAGAACGTGTCTATTAAAGCATTTATTGATTCTCATAAACCCTCTCAAGCAGATAAATAATAGTCTTTCATACAATGTTTAAACACTATTGCCAAGCTAATGTAAATCTGATTAGTTATTGGATTTAATTGTTCGAAATGTGTGTTGAATATTTATATCTGTGATCAGTTGAGTTGCTCTTGATATTATTATTAATATTATTATGATAATCATTGTTATTATTATTATTATTATTATTATTATTATTATTATTATTATTAGTGTTACTACTACTACTACTACTACTACTACTACTACTAATCATAATAATAATAATAATAATAATAATAATATGTAATTAGACATTTGTAAATTTGACATGGTTTATAGAAGAGGGCATGGGTGGAACCCCCTTCTAAATTTCTGGAATCAATAGAGGTTTTCACATGATCATGGAAAACAACAGAGAGGACTTCCATGTATGTTTTTGCCAAACATGAAGCCCAACTCTCCAACACAAAGTACCCTCCACAGCAGCCATATCTTTGTTGTAGTGTTTCTCAGCTGTATTACCAGAGATAAAGGACAGCTACTGAGAGCATTGTCGACGTGCCTGCCATACCAATCCTTTCCTTTATCTCGATCACTGTGATAATGACATTCACCCCTGATATAATCACCTTCTGCACTGCACCTCTCACTAATCAATAAGTAATTGTAAGTGCAGGATTAGCTCAAGGATGCCTGGCATTACAGAAAGAGTGAAAGTGACTTGAATTCAGTTTTATGTATCCGAGTCAACTAAACCTTATGCCTTACCTTCTCTAGGACCTGATTACAGAAAGTTGCTTGACACTCATTGTGTTTTTAAAGTAAAACAAAATCGATAAGGTTATGCACTGTTGTATAACACATTCAGAAGCACTACTGGATCTGTGTTTGTGTAGACACTGACTTAACTAAGACTTAACAGAAATAGGTTATTAAGCATAGAAAGATTTTGGGATGCAACCTAATATACAATTTGTATTTCCTGTGGCCTCTTTCAAATAACTATATATATAAAAACAATGAGTAAATTAATAAAACATTTACATTTCTCTGAAGCAGTAGCAATCAGTACAACCTCAAACCTCTCCATTAAATCTCCATTTATTTACAATAATTTATTTTGTTTCCAAAAGTCAAAAATGGCAGAAATAATTTGAATGTACTACCTCAACCTGTTGAATAATAAATACAATGTGGATTAAGGTACCTGTGGTTTAATTCTTGATATTAACAACAGTATTCTTTTAATTACATTTTGTTCAACATTATTCAACATTCTTATTTCATATTTCACACTTTCAAGCTTCGTTGTGTAAATGTAGTAGACATTACAAATTATTCAAACTTTAATCATGCAGTGCCCAATAATAACACTGCAGTATTTGTCTGATGAATTATATAATTGTTTGCTAATACTTCCTTGCATGGAAATATTCATAAATGATACTTTAGATGCAAATGGATTTTACCTCTTGCACAAGCCTTGAGGTCAGTTGGGTTCTCAAAGAGCCCACGTTATAGAAGGGGAATAGAGAATACTCCCCATTCCTGGCTCCCATGTTGGCTCAGTATCAGCTGTGCTCTGCTCATAAAGGAAATTAATTCATGATTTATGCTTCATGAGTGAAAGTTTTAAAATCAACACGGTTTGGAATTTATTATAGTGCTTGGTTGCCTCATTAATCTACCTGCTGAACTTGGCTTTTGCTATTCTGTCTTCCTTGCAGATTTCTGAAGGCACTGGGCCTGCAGGCTATGTGATGCTGATGAGATACAAATGCTAAACTATAAATGGTATTTTTTCTTTCACCGTGGTGTTATGTTTCTGAGTAATACATGTACTTTGATTTGTAGACATGGCAGCCTCTGAATTTATAGCAGAAATACTTCTGAAGGCAGAGGCTACCTGGGAGGAAAGGCTGAGGGACCCATCCTCTCTCTCATTACCAGCAGAGGAAGCGTGTGAAGAAAACAGCCATGATGTGTCCATGCAAGTGAAGAAACTGTAGGTCCAAAGGAATATTCTGTAACAATCTTTTGAAAATGGTGGAAAAATACAGGAACACCAATAGAATGATGGATTAATTAAACTAAAACTGCAACTAATTTAAAAGCAATTGCTGGACTGTTAAAATGACAAATTACAACACTACCATCAGAAGAACTGCTCATATTCATGGTTTTGTTTGTTTGTTTTTTCATTGGCTTTTATCCTGCAGGAATCCTCTTACCCTCTCCATCTCCAAGCAGGACAGCCTTCTTGAAAAAAATGCCATGTTCAGAGACACAACTGGTGCCCCGTCATGCCAGCCGTCTCAAGACAATGGGCGTGACAGCAATTTCATTAGTGGCTCTAGCAAACTTGAACAGGTAAGTGAAAGAAAATATACAGCAAAGTCAAAAACTCCTTTCATTTTATATAGTAAATGGCAAAATCTTTGTTTCTATTCTTCTCAACCTTCTTTTCACTGTTGCTTTGCTAATTAATTTGAAAAGAAAGATTTTGTTCATTAGTTGTGCATGATGCATACACACACACACATACACAGAAAAAAAACTAAACACACAAGAGAGTTTTAAGATAAAAAAGTGATGTATTTCTTCTCATTCCTTAATCCAAAAGCTGTAGATTGTTTCTACAATGAAGGGAGGGTACAAAATATAGTTGACTAGTGGTTTGCATTTAATTGTTTTTCTCACATTAGGCCGAGCACCAAGTGATGTCATATCTCTTTGACGTGGAAGCTTGTTCAGGTCTTTGTGTGTAAATCTGAATTTGACAACTGGTGGAGCTTCATATGTCTTCTTCGTTAATGTAATACATAATTTTTTAAGCAGTCTAAAACTACTTTTTATTGCAGATAAAACTAATGCCTCCTGCACCGAATGATGATTTGGCTTCCCTGAATGAACTGACTGAAAGTAGCCTACTGTATGAAATGCATAAACGCTTTGGAAATGATCAGATCTATGTAAGTACCATCAATTATTTATTGTTATCTTTTCTAAAATGTGTCGAAATATTTTCCGCTCCAAATTCTTTTCACATCATTTCTAAACCCAACCTCACCTTGCTGATGAAACACGCACACACACCAGGAGATTTCATTAGAGGGAAGCTGAGTATGCTAAGATCTCACATCTTAGCCAGGTCATTCTGCAGCACACGATTTTGGATTTCCTTGTAGTTCCTGCAACAAGATTAGAAAAACACTGCTCCAGTTCTACAACTCACACCAGGTTTAGTGTGTTTAGTGTGTTGCACCAGTGCAACAAAATATATATATATTGTATTGCTAAATAATGTATTGTTGTCTATTTTTCATGGCACTACTCATCGATGAGGAACCTTCAGCACATGTGGGCTTGACTCTAGTGCATTCAGTTACTAGGGTTGCTATATTATCTGTGCCATATGTTTAATATGGGTGTTGAATATTGTAAAAATGGGATTTAAGGCTGCGCAGCAAAAATATCCATGCAGGTGAGCTCATCAGACAGCTGCTTTCAGAATTATACAATTTCTGTGTCCTGGATATATATATATATATATATATATATATATATATATATATATATATATATATATTTGTTTTTAACGTATAATGGGCTGCAGCTCATGTGCATTCAAAATTAATTCCTCACCACATCCCATCTTGGCACGGAACTTGTGTGTGAGTAAAGCCTGTGAACCAGATCAAAAGTAGGCCAAGGCACTGGTCCAACACTTTGTAAATGAAATCAACGTAGTCCCGACACAAGAGAACACTGTGAAATTGTTTTAATAGGTAGTTGTTGTGAACTGGAATTTAAGTGGATTTTCCAACCACTGTGACAACAACACTGATCACATTATTCGCTTCCATGGTTACTTCTGAAATGTGTCGATGATAAAAGCCCCTTTATTTAGCTTATTCCTTTGTATTTTGAATGGTGATCATTACCGTTAATTTGAAATCCTGTATGTTTTTATTTCATTTTTTTAATTAAATGCTCTTTCTACTTCATTCAATGTATTTATAGTATTTCTTATTTTATTCACTGGTTGAGTATAAACTGAGTGATGCTTATTTTTGCCCAGGTTTTAAAGTCTATTATTAATAATTTGCATTATATCAACTTTCAATTATGGAGTGTGTTTATCTGGCATTTAGATAATTTCCATCAAGCACTGGAAATGAACATTGTGACAGCCAGATAGGACACTGCGTTTATGTGGACTGGACCACAGTTGTGTGGTATACAGCCAACGTGCTTTGGGTTTTATGTCAGCAAACAAAAAAGGTAGAGCCCTGTTGGTTTGTACCTTGGGGATCTGTTGTGAAGAAAAATGAATGTGTACATATTTATGGCCTTTCATTAAAACAACTATATTATATTAAGTTAATCGATAATTGAGTTGAAAATTAGAAGGATTAAGGTTATCTTTTATTTCCAGACCTATATTGGAAATATTCTTTTGCTGGTCAATCCAAATAAGGAGCTTCCTATATATTCAACACTGGTGAGTTTTTGTTATTATTATTATTACAATGATTATGATTGTTGTTATACGTGATTAACAATTAGTATATGTTTGTGTGTGCTTACTCTTGTGTGTTGTGAGAAAAAGTGAATATCTGCAGATTGCAGATAACTCTGTCTTTCTAGAATACATAAATAACTACCAATAAATAGAGACACCAGTGCATGTTTTCAGCTGTAGAAATGTGAAGCCTTTTCTACACAAAGCAAGAAAACAGTGAGAACCGCACAGGATTTTCTGATGTATGTTTTTAAGAAAGGATTAAACCTTTAAATATTAAAACTTTACATGCATTAAAAATAAGAATCTATTATACCTAGGAATGTGATCTTAATTGCACTATTTAAATTAAATTCAATGTTTACTTTAAGGGACTGATAAAGGATCGCTTCTATTCCTAAATGGAGATTTTATAGTTGACCAATATACTATTATTTAATGTATTTGATGTTAAAATGCTTTTATATACATGTAACTAACCATAATTAATGGGCCCTGATATAAACTAGGCTATCCACACCTTAAATTTCAGGCACCATTTGATTTTAATGTCACCTGACTGAGCCCATAAAGGAGAACAGCGATAGATGGTGTGGGAGACATATGTCACATCATATGCGATTTTCTTCCACCGTCAGGTCCTCTCAGTTTTAGTACCCCTTGATACAGCCTCTTGTGTGAGCGGTCTGGTGTGAACAGAAAATACACCCGTCTACACTTCCTGCGTGAAAGCTGGTTGCTTTGGTTCGCACCTGGGATTCTCTTGTGCCAATTAAGATGGCCAGCCAGGACTGTCATGTAGCCTTTCAGGACTTGTGTCATTAAGCAGAAATTCAATCTCACCTTCTGCTTCACTGCAGTGTGGCTCGCTGATAGATACAGGGCAATAAAGGATCTGTGGGGACTGTCAGTGGAGGCGTTGAAGTGGAACAGAGTGCAGGTGGCTCAGCAGACATTTGGAGCATATCTCTTTATCTGTGTTTTCCAGTTCTGTGAACATACCCAAAGAAGGACAAAGCTCGGGGGGGTTCTGGAAGGGCTCATTAGACTTAGTGTTGCTGTTTGCTTGTTTTTTTTATTGTTTTTTTAATCCGGTTCTGTTTATTTTATTTTATTCTGTTTAGATTCTCTTGGGTCATTCTCACAGTTGATGGACCCCAGAAGCAAACCTGCATGCAAAATCCCCTAAACGTATTCGTAATCGTCGTGCTTTTGTTTTCTGTGAAAACGTCTCATTTGTGACCTTGACAGTGCAATCATCAAAACAGAATATCTTACAGACACGGAAAGCAGCTAGAAAAGCTAGTTGTACAGCAGATTTTTGATGAGACGCAGAGTTGAACAATGAGCCGCATTAGTGCGCTGTGGTATGGTTTATTTTCTGGCCTTAGAGGTCACCAGGAAGGGTAATCTCTAGCTATTCTCTCATTTGCACAAAGGAAAACAACCTGTATGTATCAGTTAAACAACAAATGTAGGGACAATATTAATTGCTAACACCAAAGCAACAACAGCATCCCTCAGTGAGCTCTGTTGTTTCTATTTTTTCCCTTCCTTACTCTGTCCTTCCAGTGTCCTTTTGCTCTTGCTGGCTACACAGCAGGAGACGGTAAGGGCTCTGTGACCTTATAATGAGATCACAGCAGAAGCCACTGTAACTGGTATTCTTCCTAAATAGGGTCACATTATGTACAGAATGTTGCTCATTGTATAGGTCTTCAGTTTGGAGCACTAAAGGGTTTATTATAAGCAGACTGGAAACACTTCTGGCCTTCTGTTTTTATTTCAAGAGCTTGTCAGCTGTAATCAAATCCATGTACTGTGCTTCTTAATTTTCCTAAGGTTATTATGTTACAATGACATGTTTACAATTATACTTGTCCTGCTTGCAATTTGTGACCAAAGGCAATCAAAAGTGATTAGGTTTTTTTCTTCTGGAATAGCACACGGTATATGCAAGTTTATTTTGTTTAAAATTGATCGTTTGTGTCTCACTTATGTAATATCTTTGAGCTCCAAGTTTTGGCCAAGAAGCAAACATGTAACTTAATACTGATGCACACAAAACAATGGTATGTGAATGTGTTTAATGAGCTAATCATGCTGAAATCATGTAAACAGTCTGATGGACAGCAGGTACATATGTGTTGCAGGTTAGCCAGCTTTATCTGAGCTCCAGTGGGAGGCTGTGTTCGTCCCTCCCTCCGCACATCTTCTCCTCAGCTGAGAGAGCATATCACATGATGGTTCAAGAGAGGCGGCCCCAGTGCTTTATCCTCAGGTACAATCCCAGACTTTCCACCATTTGATGAATAACCCAAATAATTACCTTTAGCCTGTAAGGGCCTCTTAAATGGCAAATTCCCAATTGATTTCAGTTTATTTACTCATCAGTCTTGAGAGGTCGTGTGTTCCACATTGGCTGTGCTATATCTTTCTGACAGGTACTAACTGCAACCGCAACATAATTGTTACGCCCTCTGGTTCCAAAAAATACGAGCGTAAGCAAAATATGTTTAATTAAGAAGTGTAAGGTAATTAAATGTTTGTAATCAAAATTGACATTCACTGTGTATCATGATTGCAAGATTTTGTGACATTTTGGAGTGGTGTAATGATCTAAAAATGTACGAGAAGAGCTTACGATTGGATCAGCCAGTAATGATTTCCACTTGGAACACTGGTTGGACCCTATAATCTATAGTTCATCGACTCAAGTCTGGGCTATGTAAGATGTCAGCTGAAGCCTGGAGCTCCTAAGGGGCAGTGAAAAAGCCCCCTACGTCTGGAGCGAAGTAAATAAAGCTTATGTCTAGAACAAGCTCATATACACTGAAGAATTGAGGTGAATCTGTTTAGCTTTTTGACTGTTTCAAACCCTCCAGTCTTTGTGCCATTGTTAGAATTGAGGAACAGATGGATTCCAGAATATTCCAGAATATTGGAGCCAATAAACCTGGCTCCCTCTGTCAAGAAGCCCAAGCTTTGTCACAAATGGACTTTCCAGTGCGATAATGATCAGAGGCACACATCCAGGTCTACGAGCACAAAACGTCGATTGGCTGCAGACCTCAATCCAATAGCAAATGTGTTGTATGAGCTGAATAAAGCGCCCCATAAGCTCAAGCCATGTAACCTGGTGGATCTGGAAAGGTTTCTGCATCGAGGTGTCTTTAAATATCCCTCCTGAGAAGTCGATGAACACATTAACAGGCTACAGGAAGATCTTAGTCCAAGCCAAAGGGGATTCACAAAATGCTGATTTATGTATATTATATAAAAAAAATAGGGAGTGTAAGACTGCATTTTCTTGCTGCACACCTTTTAATTACAGTTCATCCAGTCTGAATATATTAGCAGACTACTATGTATAATTGTTTCAGGGATTTAAAATGGCTACATTCAATATAATTCAGACCAAATACTATACTTCACGTTTTAATTAAGTTAATCACAGAATGTAGTTGACCTTTTGAAGCCATCTGCTCATTTGTTGGCAGCTTGCATAGCCGTCTCTCTTTATTTACGCCGGTGTGTGTAACATGTGCACTCTAGTGATAAGCGGTTTGATTTATTTTAATTATCAGGTACAATGGTGGTGTTCCCTTTTTCGGTAGTCATTTTAGTTTTTAATTGCCTGAAGGGTGCAAAATAAAAACAAATGGAATGACAGCCTGGAAGTAAACTGTAAATGATTTAGCGATGACGGTTCTAGATATGGATCAGGGAGTATTGATATATAAATAACAAACCTTACTGAAAATGAAATGACAGAAACAGTCATGTCACCACACAACATTGACTCTGAATATTTGCAACTGACAGTAACGCTTTCCTTTTTTCTTTCTTTGTGTGTCTGTGGCTCAGTGCCGGCAACTGAAAACTGAACTCTGTTTATTTTCGCAGTGGAGAAAGTGGTTCTGGGAAGACTGAGGCCTGCAGGCACATAGTGAAGCACCTGGCTTCACGCTCAAGTACGAGAGGAAACTCATTGGAACCTAAAATTAGACATGTGAGTCTGAAACTTACCTGTTGGACTGTAACTCAAGGCATGAATCAGACGTTTATTACTCTCAGAGTGTGTTGTCCAGGAAGAAAAAACATTTACACTGTCTAGTCACATAATTAGAAGATGTGCCTAATAATGTGTTCAACAATCGTTTGTTGACACTGTATTACTGCTATTGGGTGTTGAATGCCCTGTCTTTATCATGTTTGTCATTTGATCTATTGTTTGATGTTGCTCAGATATGGCAGCCCTTCCTGTTTTTCCTCTTTCAGTAAGTTCATGTTTATAGTAACATCTGTCTCTTGTGGTTTCTAATTGTTTTACTTCTGCCGAAAAACGGAATGGTCTGATGTTCTGTTTCTACAGCTTTTACTGTTGAGTATCCTGCTCAATATTTTTCCCTGGGATGGGATAGTATAGTTTTCACAGTATGATAACCTTAATAATTATAATCATTTTAATACACTCACCATATTTATTGGAATTTTAATTTAAATCTGCAGACATTCTTGGCTCTGAGTCCTGACTGATGCTTTTCACTTCATTTCTCTTTTAGAACTTCATGAACATAACTCCTGAACATTTTGATAAACATTTTTGTATCTGTCTATGTGAGGCGAGTGTTTGATATGTGATTAAAAACATGATTTAATGAATCCATACATAGTGGATCATGCAAAGCAGGCAATACCTGTACTTTATGTGCGTTGCTTTTGAGATATCGGCTTGTTCCCGGTGGTGTGTGACAAGGTTGGAAGTGTTTCCAGCACAAGCACAAACCCATGTTCTGCAGCGTCTGCACAAAGGACCTCCATCTTCAAACACTACACCTTCTTTTTTCTCATATCTAAACATCCATACATTAAAAGTTTTTCTCTCGTCTGTGTATTGTGTTTTGTCTGTATGGATTGGTTTTGTGAGTCTATGACTATTTTCAGGAGGAGGAGGGTTTGTAAATTGTGCTTTGTGTTGCCCCAGGAGCTGCACGGGAAAACAGTTCTGGGGGCGGCCCCTTGTACCCCATTGTACCCCATATGTAGAGCAGCTCTCATTCTGAAAAGGCAACTGTCCAGTGACTCCTGGCATTTTTTTGTTTAGTTTGTTTGTTTGTTTGTTTTCAAGTGAAGTATGTTTTTCTCAGCAAACTGGGGTGAGAACGCAGGGTTAAGGGAGGCTACAAGGGCATTATTTGTCTTTCATTGCACACTGCTGGACCCCGGTGGTGGTATTAGGTTACTGCAATTAGCAAATATACGATGTTTCTATAAATCATTAGATTAGAGTGCTAACATTTTTCCATACATTTGATGTGACTGTTTTGTGAAACTCTAACGATAAACATATTTCTAATAATTATAATTCTGTTTTTTAAGTCATTGAAATGTCCTATTTGAAAGTATATATACTATGTTAATCGTGTCTAATTATGGTCATGTCAAGTATTTGTTAAGGTATAATAGAAGTATATTTATGTATTTATTGGTAGATGCCTTTATCCAGGATAACTGACAGTTTTATACAAGCATTACAAAAGTGCAGTAATACAGTTCCATATAAAATTCATCCAAAGTACAATTAAATGATTACAAAAGTGAAGAAATACAGTTAATATAATATTCAAGGCATATACATTTTAGTTCAAAGGGGTAACAAGTGCAGACATGATGCATTGAAGTCCTCGGTTTGTGCTAAAGGGAGGAGGCAAAGGAGAAATCACAGTAAAACAGCAGGGATCTAACAATGGATTAGTGAGCAGATTGTATTTATTTTCTTGTCATTTCAGGTGAGTTGCATCCTTGAAGCCTTTGGCCATGCAAAGACGAAACTTACTAATAGTTCCAGTCGTTTTATAAAGTACCTTACACTGCAATACTGTGAGAAGAAAAAGTCTTTAATCAGAGGTAAGCCTGAGATATTAACAGACAGATTGATTCATAGTGGGAAGTTGGCTCTTGCATGAATGCCTTCAGAATATAAATAAATAAATGCATGAACCATGACCACAAGGGGGCGATGATGAACTGTGAAAAATACATAGCCATGACATGCAAGATACATTCTACAAAACAATAAATTCATTGTTAAATCAATACATATATTATTGGAAAGATACTATTTATTGTTCTTTTAATCTAATGTAAATGTACTGTTGTAGCAAATGTGAATGTTGCCCTGATCAGTTAGCCTTACATAATGATTTCTTTATTTTTCTGTCTTTCTTTCTCTACTTACAAAGTTTACATTTCTTTTCTTTTACAGCTAGAGTTTATACATATCTTTTGGAAAGGTCCCGGCTCATTTCACCACCACCTCATCAATTCAACTTTAATATATTTTACCTGATGGCTGATGGGATGTCCAGTGAAGAGAAGTGTGGCCTTTATCTCAACAATTTCCTCGCACACAGGTAGGCCTTGCTTGAACTAGTCTGTTACTACTATAAAGCACCAACACTACAGTTGCTATGGGTGTCATGTTTAAATAAATATTTATTTGCTGGAGTCTGATATGTTCGAACTTGCCATATGAATATTTAATGGAGTAATCTGTGTGAGCAAGGGACTGAAAAATTGATGCAACCTTTATTTCAGCACCATTAATACTGCTACTACTACTACTAATAATAATAATAATACATTCAATATATAATTGTTTGCCATCATCCCAAAGGAAGCAGGTTGATCTGCTTTATTGACACAACAACTAACACATTTCTATCTGAAAGCTGATGAAGATGCAATTGAGTTAAAACCAGTACATGGAAAGCGAACCTCAGAGCTCACACTGTTACACACATCAAGAACACGTCCATTTCGCCCGTATGACCTCACTCAGAAAACCGTTTCATGGATCATTTTCTCCTGGCTTAGCACAGAGAATACATGCCCACAGTCCACACTGTTACATCCGCTTTAACATGATGGCAGATAAAGGAACAGATGTTGACACAACAGTAGCTCGCATAAAGATGTTTGTATCTCTTAATCCCAGTCCCATTTTATTAAGCAATATGGATATATTTAGTTTTGTGAAATAAGTGTCAGCTGTATCTTTAGTAAACAGAGTGAGACAGCAATTAGTCTTGTACAAATACGTCTTTTTGTGTCTCATTGGCATGAACTATATCTACATATTCATTAAGAAATATATCATTTAATGTGTGAACAATTATATCATATCAGTGTGTGACACTAGAAGGGGATCACATCTGAATTGCTTTATGCTAGTTCAACTGGCACTGATATACAGGGCTTCAGCAGCGATGTTGTCCCTCTTTAGCGTGTTTGTGCTTTACTTTTGCAAAAGCACTGTACTGTTCTGTGTGTGAATATCATGTGCGTCACTGAAATATCAGAAAAGGATTTTTGTGCCAGTCACCTTATAGACTTTCCCCATTGAAGCAGTGCTGTAGTGTGCAGTTGAATAAAGGTTGTGCACTTACAAATACATAGTAAAACTCAATGTGCAGGAGGGTGAATGAGAAGGCAGATTTTGTTTGTTTTGTTTGCTCAACTCCGAGTGCTTGCCAGCTGCTAACTGCTCGTTTGTTTGTTGTAGGTTCTTGAGCCAGAATATACCAGAAGAGAGAGGAGCAGCAACAAACATGCAGAACAGAGACAAGTTTGCTGCCCTAAAACAAGCCCTGAGGGCCCTGGGCTTCAACAACCTGGTATGTTCTGTGAACGGCCTGTATGTCAGCATTGTTGCACGGAAAGCAATTCCTCATCCGCCTGCTGCTACAGATCTATATTAAAACAGATTGACGCTGAGGTATTCAGCACAGGTGTTTTGGGGGGAAATCCAATCAAAGCAGTTCACAAAACAATTTCAAATAATGTCAGTATAATAGATGCTTAAAACATAGTCAGTGTACGTTACATTATGTATGGATTTATAAGCTATGGGAGAACACCTTTGCTTCCTGCTATTATCGAGTCTAATGGCAGTGTGGAAGGAGAAGGTGGTTTCCTCCTGTGAGCTCAGATATTCCCATCATATTTATTCCCATCATGAACCTCAGTTTGAACTTCTAGGAAAGGGTCATTGTGGCTTAGAATGGGCTTACGCACTTGGTTGGAGATGGAGTTTGATTGTATAGTCATGTGCTGATGTGAGCTCCGAATTTGGACAGCAAGGTACTTTTTCAAATTATTATTCTGATCAATCCTTCCCTAGTACTGTAACATGATATTCCAAAGAAAACAACTGCCCAGACACATTTAAAAAACCTGTCTTCAAAAGTAATTATTGTCCTGTGTTTTCCCTGGAGCACAGGCATTAGTATTAGAATATCATGTTAGGTGGCAAATAGGAAAGGTGCAATTCAGCAAAGGGCAATCGAAGCAGGAAATGGATTTTTGAAAATGTGTTTTGAATAGGCTTGAAAACAGATATGTAATTTCTGCATGCTCATCTCCAGTCAGCAGTGTTTTCAGTTTGCTAAATAACAATATACCTGCTTATTATTACATTCCTCCTTAAGTCGGGATGGACTGGCTGCAAAGGGAGCATATGGGTGCTGTGGGCTCATCTGTGTTCGTCTGCCCTCTAATCTGGGTGTATTTACTCATTATCCAGTTAATAACGGCATTCAGCATGGTAACACAGCATGTTATGTATCAGTGTTTTGCGAACCCTTATCTGATTAAAACATTTAATACCAATTTCATTGTCTGGTGATGTTTGCCTTAGCCCATGAAAACACAGATTACGATTGCAGATCAATACTTCCTGTTTCTACACAAACATGTTTTTTTTAATGTCTGTGAGCTGCTATACACTCCCCACCCCCATCCCTACTATTAGTCAGATGCTTTCCTCTCTAAGTGGCCCTCCATGTCTGTCACTGTTTGTGCCGGCGTCCTGCTCTGTCCTTGTCACAGTCATGGGAAAGGTAAAATGCGTCACTGTAGGACTGATGCCGTCATTTCAAAATGCTTGCTTTGTGACTGTTGCAGAAAGTTATGTTCTGTGTGTTTTAGTGTCCCAATTCTTAATTCATCCTATGTATGTGTTTAAGCAGTAACTTGGGGAAGTTAATAGGTAGATTAAACAGAATACAGTGCATTATTCAGCTGTATTTACTGCACTTTCCAGTCACTGTGATACCAGAAGTCTTACGAGACTTTGAAGTCCCCCGTCCTGGAGCACTGTACATGTCTAGCCCAGCCAAGTTAATCTCATTGTATAAATAAGACTGTATTTTATGTATGTGAATACGTTATTAGTGAATTTCAAAATACATATTTCATAACTCTTGATCAACCGATGTGTTTGCTTATCCAAACAGGCTCTGGCTCTTAGAAATGAATAATAGAATCTCTAACACTATTTATCTTTGTTATTGATTAGTCAAGTGAGTGTAGGCCAAAATCATTTCTATTTACCTGCTACTAACATACGTCTGTTGTGGTTGTCCGAACTCCTGAAATCATAATAAAACTGTCTTGCAGCAAAACTGGCCGTATAAATTGAGATAAGATATCAGCATTGTTCACACTTCTGTGGTCTAGCCTTAAGCAATTGGGTTCACTGCCGGCATAGTTTTCAGTCAGACAGAATAATGCTGAATCACACTACTGTGCTGAGGGAAAAATCTGATGAGACAACCAACTTCACTTGCGAAGTGTCCAAAACCATTTTGCTTTTCCTTGAATGTTGCAAGTTATAATAAACTATATATATTTTGTTCAGATTGGTCCAGTTCACTCAAAGTAACTTTTTTTTCTATCTTATTCTTCTTGACTTAAATGCTCAGGTTTTTGGTTTAAATGTTTACGTTGACTAGAAGATATCAGGCTTGGACAGTAGAGGGCAGAATTTTCTTATTGTAGAGAAGCAAAATGTTTCACAGCACTTTACATTTTTTTTTTTTTACATTCCTCTGTCCTCTGTCTCAGAAAGTGTGATTGTATAGAAACATTGAAATGTTATTAGGCTCATTCGTGAGCTACTTGTGCACAATACGGCTCCTTGTGAACCCAATATCAAATTGGCAGGAGCAGTGTCAAGCTTTCTCTTAACGGGGCACGTTGTAAACAAGTGCAAATGGCATATTTGCCTGTATATAATGATACGGCACGCTAACAGGCAACTGCGTCTTTATCAGAATTGTAACACGTTTGACTTCCAAGCAGTTATAGTGTTAGTGTTATAGGATCCCCAGCCCAACTCGGGAAATCCTCAAATCCTCACACACCAGTCAATACATGGTTCAGCCTTGTGAATGCTAAATAAATCCGATGCAGCGGTGTAATTAATGGAGCTCTGAGAAATCAGATAGCAGGCTTTTAACCTTAAGCCAACAACATCACGTTAAGCCTGCTTTGCATGAGACCAAGTTGAAACTGCAGAGTGAAGAGCTTCATTTCTATCTCCTTCTAGTGGGGATTTCAGAAATCATTAGCTGTCAAAATTAGAATTGGCCGTTTCTGCATTTTTCATGAAAGATTAAAGACCTATTTATTTATATATGTTTGTTGTTTGTTTTTGAGGAGGTGGAAAACCTGTTTGTGATTCTTTCTGCCATCCTTCACCTCGGAGACATACGGTTTACAACACTGACAGATGCTGAGACAGCGTTTGTGTCAGACCTGCAGTTGCTAGAACAAGGTCAGTGACATGTGACCTCCTGGCTCTGTGCCATGATCCAGTTGTACCAGCAGGGGGAGCACTGTTCACTGACAAGCTGGTGGCTGTGCAATATTCGAGGTGCTTCGCTGTGGTGTAAACAACTTTCTTTCATTTATAGAAGAGATTTCGTCTTTGATTATACAATTACACAGTTGTGAGTCATGCTATTGTGTGCACCTTGTCCTAAACAGCTTTCAGTTCAAATAGATTAGAATAACTAGGCTATTAACATTCATTAACGCTTGAATCTGATTATTTTATATTTTCATAAAATGTATAAATACCTTTAGATGATTTCAGATTTAGATTTTATTCCTGTTGTGAATGTATAGCATATAGAATTAAACACACATGAAGCTACTATAATGTTTTAACAGAAAACTGATGTCAAAAGCCCTCCATCAAGTCAAAAATGTAGTAATGAAAACGTACCTGTGTTGCAATCCATTAACTTTTTTTCTCTTTTAGAAAACATTAATATAAAATTATTGTTTTTAGTTGCTGGAATGCTGCAAATTTCATATGACGAACTTGGATCTGCATTAACGTCTGATGTCCAATACTTCAAAGGTAAAGCTTAATTAAGTATTGCACGTGTTTAGACCTGTATTTAAGAAATTAATTAAATAAAAATGATGGATTTTAAATCCAATGTAACATTGCATTAAACACCAGATGTTGATTGATCAGTACATTATGAACATGGAGAATAATTACCTGCTTAATATTTAATAGATAAAAGCAAAATCAGATGTCTTGATGTAGGATAGATGTCTCTCCTTTGTTGATGTAATATTTAATCAACTGCAAGAAATATAATTAACCGACTTTATCAGATGTTTTTAGTCAACGACAGTAAACAGTGTAACCTTCGGTCTACAATAAAACAGCATCATTTCATCACTCCGGCTAGAAAATGGATGTGAAACTGTAGACTATGACGCCAGTACGGGCTGTGATTTTCACTTGAGTGAGCCGTGGAATTACAGTAATCTGCCGGGGAAAGTCAGAGGTGTTTCTGCCACATCGAATCCAATCTGGAATTGCAGTGATGTCCTTTAAGGCAGAGTTAGGCCTTGAAAATGTAATGCTATGTCTCATGAGCAGGCCAACAGTGTTTTGTTTCTTCATATTCAAGCCATACAGCCATACAGACTAATGCAATGGGTCCATACAACTTAGTGATTTCATAGACACAGTGGCGTGACTTTCGTTTCGGAATATATGATGATTTGAATGAATCCTTACTCCGTTCTCCTTGTGTTTACAGGTGATGTGATAATGAGAAGACATACAGCTGAAATGGCAAATCATTACAGGGACCTTCTTGCAAAGTCCATGTATAACCGTCTCTTCAGCTTTTTAGTGAACAGCATCAACTATTACCTCGAGGGCCAGGAAGACAGCAATGGGTAAGAAAGATTCAGAAAGGATAATGACTTGGAGAACTTGTCTGGCTGCGTAAAGGATTAGTTTGACCACTGCACCTTAAGAACTAGTCATACAAAAAGCCTCATCCACCAGGTTTCCAAAATATTCAGAATCGGTGCTCACTTGTGGCTGTGAAATCTGGTTACTAAATCCAAAAACACTTCAGAAACTGCAGATGACACAAAGAAGAATGGAAAGATGCATGCTTGGAATAACAAGAAGAGGTAGAAAAAGAAATGAATGGTTAAGAGAACAAACAAAAATATGTGACATAATTGAGTCAATATTGTATGTATATGATATATATATCAGCAGCAGGAAGCAGCCTATAACTTTATTACAGTTTATTGTACATTACACATTCTCCAACCTTCCACCAACATGATTTAATGATTCCCTGTAGGAATTACAAGTTGCCTTTAAACTCACATAAAAAGCTAAGCTAATTTCATTTTTTATTGTTTCAAATCAAGCATCATAAAATGTTATGCGGTATTGAGTTCATATTAAAACATATATGACTACAGACTATCCAGTCAGCATTAGAGATAATGTGTGTGAGATGTTGCAGTTCACTCTCGTGTGTGTGTGATGGCCACTGGGAGTTGTGCCCAAAAGCTTTGACCAAGACATATTTTCTCTGAAATATTGTCCTTAAAATAGAAGGTTCGGTTTAACTGGTCTTGCAAAAATGCTTTACATCTTCAGTGCTCTGCATGGAAAAAAGCTGCTCTGAACCTATAATGACTTAGGATAATTAGAAAGTAGGAACAAATGTGACTGAAATATAGATACATCAGGACCAAAATGTAATTGAAATGCTTTGTCACCAGTTTAAAAACGGGTCAGATGTTTTTATTGTATTTCACAAGGATATATATATTAGAACCCGGCTTGATTGGAAATTAACTGGTATTTCATAGGTCAAAGACTTCACATAATATTTGCAATCCACTAACTCCCCATTCTTTACAGGATTAAAATAAAAAATGCTCTCATTAACACCAAATGCCCTTCTAGGTAATTTTGTAAGTTAATTAATTGTAAACAACCAGTTTTTTTTTAATCATTTTGAATGTATCAGTTAAACAGATAGCTGGTAGAGCCATATTCTTTCAGTCTTATAATAATCTCATAATAATCTTTTAAAGCTGCAGGCAGTTTCAGATATATTGACTCATTTAACAAGTAGAAGTCTAGCTGACATTTTGTCAATGTGAAACCTAGTTAATATTCTTTGCCATTATAGAGATGTAAGAAAAGATTCTAAACTGAACACAGTAAAGCGTACTATAAATATTGTAACGGTTGTCTGAAGCACTTTTCCTCCCTATACAAAATGTTATAATTATTTAACTGAAAGTCAATTACTAATAAGATAATACTAATAATATGTAACAATGTAACAGTCTCTACAATTGCAAAAACTTGACCGTGCCTGAAGTCCACTGTGGGGAAAATTTATACTGATGCGAGATACCAGGGGACATGGAGTGGAAACCAGACAACGCAGGCAAACATTTGATGACAGATCAGACACCGTAAACAGTGAATAAAGATAAAACCAAATGTGAGATTGGCAGTGTGACTATGACTTCATAGTTTGCACTACAGCCATTGTACAGCCATTTGGTGAATGGCACCATGACATCCAGGGACAACAGTGTACTGCCTGCGTTGGTGATATGTCTGATTATTGTCTTTACAACTACCTGTATACTATTGCCAAATGTAAGTAAGATGGGAGTTAAAGAGAACAGCTCTGAAAGGAAAACAGCAAAAACAAAAACATCCCCCTCAGAAAGCGACTACTCTAGGAACAGCACTGGGGGGGAATGGCACAGTATTATAGAGGATGAGGGTGCTAAGTATGTCTTCTATTATGAAGCAATTTCATTCTCCTGTGCTAAAGCATCACCTCTATGCATGACCTCGAATATTCTGCTTTACTTCCAGCCATTCTTACAGAATGATTGTTGATGATTAAAAATGATTAATTTAATGAAAAACCTATTACAAATTAAAGGCAGTGCCGAAAACCTTTTTTATTACTATATTAAAATCAAAAGATGGGCAATACACTAAGGTATTTCTTTTTGTTCCAATCAACTAATCCCTAATTCCAATCTTCAGCCAAGATTTTAGGCAAGTTTTGACTTGCACGTTGTGCTTCAAAAGCATGACCATTTGCACTACAACAACAATAATTACCCTCAACATCCTATAATGAGCGATGATGGGATGCTGGGTCAATAGAAATATTCAGGGAATTCCAAATAATGTCTCCAAGCCAATTTACTCATTACCTCTCTCAACGTGATGATGTGTAATCAATATATTGTAAAAGAGACTTGTTTTGCTTAACAGTCATTGGTTTGATCTTTCTTTTTTCAATAACAAGCCGCAGATAATTACAATTGATTTACCTCATAAGGACTAATGCAGGGTGATGTAGTTGTGATGTTTGTCATGACATCAGGTCATTTAATCAGGATTTGGAAAATGAAAAGTTCACACACTTAGAGCAGCATGGCTATCTATATATTTATCTATCCATTTCTTCAGTGAAAGCACGTCTTCCATGTCAAAGACCACTTAACCCTTTTACTTTCATCGCTGTACTATCCTCTGCCTGCAGCAGCACAAGGTTAAATGCTAAATGAAGTTCAGTTCAATATGGTTTAAGTCATGGATTCAGTTGCAGAATTAACATTATCGATATCCAAGAGGAAAAAGGTTCGTATTTCAGTGTTGGTTGTTCCCATTCTTCCCTCTTCTAAAGTGACCCTGCGCTTGAAATTGGGATATTGGACATCTTTGGTTTTGAAGAACTCCAGACAAACAGCTTTGAACAGGTATGTAATCAGGTTTCAGTTTTGCTGTATAATGGATTGGCAGAATCAAATGTTGTGTCTTTCAGAGAAATACACTATTTCACTTTAACAGGTCAGAGCTGCCTTCAGCATGCAGATTTAGACAAATATAATCACCATGCAGCAGGTACATTAGTGTAACAAACCTTTACAAATCTGGAATGTATTATATTGATTTGTTTTTCACTGTGTAAAACATCACAATAAACCACTGCATTTCCCTCCCAGTATCCTCAATATCTTATCAACAGTCTGGTTAGTATAGAGTACACCTCATATTTTATATTATCATGCCAGATGAGTTATTTTCTTATGTCTTGGTAAGAGATTGAGTTATCCACTTCAAGCTAATTTGTCATTATTCTTTTTGCTCATTTTTAGCATCTGTTTATTATTTTTCTTCATTATTACAGATTCATCATAAGCAGCTTCCCGTTTCTTGACACGGCTTACTCAATACAGAGTCACTGGCTTTCTTTGATTGTCATAACAGAGAGTTTCTCTGTAAGGGCTGATGTTTTCTTTTGCCCATTGCTGCTCTGCTTGGTCAATCCAGTGTCCACACTAAAGAGAAACAGCTGCAATGATATCATTGGGCTGCTGTGCCAATGAACCCCATTGAACATGACATTCCTGACAGCATATGGAACTACTTCCCTTTCTTGCCTCCTATATAGATACAAGTAACAAAATGGTTTGATTGTTTTTTCTTCCATATGGAAGGTTTTTATCTCCAGACAAGGTGCTGCAATTGGAGGGGCAGTCTGGCATGAAATTAATCATGATATTCTAGTGTTGTGTCTGAAATAGTAAAGAAATTACATGTTTGTTATTTAAATGGAAAGTATTTGTATTCCGCTTTCAGATGTTTATGTCAGGTTTATAGGGATTTGGACTACCAATAATGAACTCAGAGAGAGCATTTAGCTTCCACAGCTGAGCAGTAGCTCATTAAACTTTTGAAAGCAGTTAATTGTAATAGAAATCCACAGGAGCTTTTGGTATGGTTGGTTTCCTTATTACATTTATTTGTTTCAGCTTTTTTATGTGGGGAGGGGGGTAGTTTAGGTTAACTTTCCCTTGTATTTCATGTTTAAATGTATTTATAGCATATAAAGTAAGACACACGCATAAAAACAACAACCTAAAAGTGACATTGGCAGCTGTTTCTGGTTATCCAGGAATAAATACATCATTTTGGTTGGTTTTAAAAGTTCTTTGCACACATAACAGCATGGTAATCTGTGACATTTTAGTAGCTATTTCTATGAGCTGACAGAAATTTACAAAGAAATAAGGCCAGGGCAAGATATTCCAGCGCACCTATACAAAAGGAGCTTATGAAATATGATGTTATCTTTCAAGTCGGAAGCACTGCCCAAGGGCGAGGGGTATCTGCGCACTTCCGTAGGAACCCGATCGAAACGTCACTCTATGAAAGCTGCCATTGGCCCCTGCGCTCGTCACTCAGAACAGGTCCCTTCCCACTTCCTGTTCTATAAAACAGGTGTGCCCGGAGGTCCGCCATCTTACTGGGCGCCGTGCCCGGCGATCCCCCACTCCAGCGAGTGACGAGGGGGCCTCGGGGGCGCTGGATCGCCGCCTCTCCCCGAGCCCCTCCGTCTCCTCCTCCAGAACGATAGTGCTGGAGACAGTCGTGCCTCCTGCGCTGGCGTCCCCACCTACTCCCGCTGCTGCGCCGGCTGTCGCTCCCGCACCTGCCATGGCAGCTGCCCCCACTGCAACAACTACGCTGCCCTCCCGTGTGTACGCGAACGACAGGGAAGAGCGGTGGAGTGACGCCCACCGGCTCCCTCCCCCTCTTCTGAGTCTTCGCTGGCCTCCTCCCCGTTGTGCCGTCAGCGAAGGAGGTCAGGCTCGAGGCGGAGCTCATGGAGGAGGAGCTGGTTGCTGCCACCCCTCCTCCTCCATTGAGCATGGACACCCCTCCTGCTCCCACGGGACAGGACAGGGAGTTCTGGGCAGTCATTAAGAGGGCCGTGGAGTCTCTCCAGCTCCCCTGTCCCTCTAATCCTGCCCCGCTGCGCTCCAGGTTCGAGAGAGGTCTACCCTGTAGCACCCCAGGCCCAGCAGCACAGGCAATCTGCAGCAGCTCGCCGTCGGGGAGGTCCCCCGAACGCGGCTCCCAGACCACAGCCCAGGCCACAGGCCGGACCACAGCCCAGGTCACAGCCCTGCCCACCTGCTGATCTCCGCCAGCGCATCACCAGCAGGCAGGTGCCCCCCCAGGCTCGCCGCTCTGACCCACAGCGGCTTGTGGTAGGAGGGGACCTGGCCTGACCCCACCCCCTCCACCACCCAAGCCCAGTTCCTGAGGCATTCCAGCAGCCTCTGGCCCACCCTTACACCCTCCAGCAACTCTCAAATTGGCAACTCCGCACCCAAGACTCTTGGGTGCTCCAAATTTTATCAGTTGACTACTCCCTGCAATTTCAGACATGTCCACCCCCATTCCAGGGCGTGGTGTGGACTGAGTGAGGGACTGATTGCCCCACGGTGGCCTCGCCGATTCTGATTCGCAGACCTGATTGCCCTCCTCCACGGAGAGCCTTGGCAGCTCCCAGTTAGAGCGGACTTGTTGTCCCAGGTGCAGGGCACACTTTGGCACCCCAATCCGGGCCTCCTCCAGCTCTGGGCCTGGTCCTGGTCCCTTCCATTGGGAACCCGGTGTTGGCTGCAGTCGAGCCCCAGTAGCCTACGGGCTCTGGCTCCTGCCTTTCCTCTCCCAGTCTGCCCCTGTAAGTGCATCCTGAGGGAGCTAGTGAAACGTGTCTTTCCCTTCCACTGGACTATGCCTTCCAGTCGAGCACCCACACGAGTTACTCCTGGATTTACTGAGAGCCCTGTTGATGTGTTCCCAGGGCTTGTCATGCGGCCTACAGGCGTACTGCCTTACAAGGCCGCCCTGTATATAGTTCGTTCATTATAACTGTTGCGGTGGTGCATGCGTCTGGCCTGTACCCCGCTCTGTATATATTAGTCAGCAGGTCTGTGGCCCGCTCTGGCTGTGTATGCCCTGGAGCAGGGGACCGCTGCTGTTGTCCTCCAGCAGAGGGCACTTGAGTTTCCAGTGCCCCGTTGTGTACATAGTTTATTTATTCACACAGTAAGAGCTGTAGTTGCCCTGCGTTAGCTGCGCTATTCGACAGGTGTCAACTGCTCCTGTGTTCCACGTGTGGCGTATGAGCCAGCTCCTGCACCCCATGATGTATATATGTGTATATATGTATTATGTGTTAAACAGCAGGACTGTGGCTCTGTTCTGAAATTGTAGAATGGAGCTCACTGCCGCTGTTCCCAGCTGATGGCGCTTGAGTTTCGCTGCCTCGCTGTGAACATGGTTCATTGGTCAGCAGGTCTGTGCCCCGCTCTAGCTGTGTGCCATAGAGCAAGAGTCCACTGCTGCTGCCCTCAGCGGTAAGTACATGAGCAGGCTCTCGTGTTCCGCTGTGCATATAGTTCCTTTGTTAACATAGTAGAGCTAATGTTGCCCTGCATTAGCCGGTCTAACCAGTTCGTTCCTGCGCCCCGTGGTGTATATAGTTAGTTTGTATGAAATCTAAATTGTCAGCACAATAGAGCTCTTTCACTCTGTACTGTTTAGTTGAGTTGGATGCTCTTGTGCTGCGCGCTGACAGCATGAAGGTCTTGCTGTCACGCAATATGTATATATTGTATATTGTTCAGCTCGGCTATTCTGTTGACTAGCCAGCTATGTATTATGTTGTATTTTTCTCATTGGGTCTGTGACCCCGCTCCTATTGGATCAGGGGTCCACTGCCATGATATTGCGTGGAGGCCGCACAAGTGCTTGATTGCCCGTGCCAGACATTGTGCAAGTAAATTACGGCCTCGGTCCTAGCTGCACTAGTAGAGCTGCCGGCCTTGCTCTTGTAAGCGGAGGGAGTAAGAGTTGTTAACCTCTTTAGCCTCGCTTTGTATATGCTGATTGCAGACAGTTCCCGGTAGAGTGTGACTACAGTCCTCGCTCCTGGGCCGTATGGGGCCCCTGAGGTTACTGTCTGGAGTTGTGTTGCCGAGGCCCTTTAGTGGTGCACCTCGGAGCAGGCTCCCTTATCAGCTCGCTGCCTCCTCCCTTGCAATGGTTTTGTTATACAGTAACCCCTCCCCCTTGGGCAGTGCTTCCGATAGGTTGCGTATGCGACCCCGGTTATCTGAAAAAGGTCGTGCGGGAGTCCTGGCTCCCGGCAAAAGAGGACGAACCTGCGCTGACGTCACGTTTTATAGAACAGGAATTTCGATTGGGTAACTACTGAAGTGCGCAAAAACCCCTCCCCCTTGGGCAGTGCTTCCTTTTTTAGATAACCGGGGTTGCATACACAACCTATCGTTTTATTCTCCGTATACTCCCACATGCGTGTGGATTTTGGCGTAATCATTGAATCTTAAAATGTATAAGTATGGGTTTGTTTTAGCATTTTCTTTAATTATATATATATATATGTCTTTAATATGAAGTTGCTTGAAATTTACTTCAGATTATGTTGGAACAATTTAATTTGATTTCCACATAAAACATCAAGAAGAAATTCTAAAGCAGGATTACACATAGGGCTCCATGGATGTGGTATGTGATGATTTGAAGTATTGTTCAAAGTTTCATCTCTGTATAAAGCAGCATTAAAACATTGAATATGTTTATATATATTTATAATGAAGATACTTTGTCTGCATTTGACAGTACTTTCTGCATGGTACATTATTGGATATGTATTATGTGTATTTTATGGTATTATTCAGCTTAATTTAGTGATAGTTTTTAATCAAAGTAGTAATAGTTTAAATTAGGTTAAGAGTAGTATGCATCAGAAATAGTTTGTAAAGGTAAGTTGGGTAGTACCTGTAGCGTAATAGCAGGAGTCTGTGTTCATGATAATAAGTAAGTTAATATTATTATAGTTAATTATTATTAGTAGTATTGATCATACTAGAGTAATTAAGGTGTTTTTACATCATGACCCCTTTATAATATGAAAATATGAGCCCAACAAGGAAAAGGCAGCTTAAAAGGGCACATTTTAAGCAAGAAAAAAGTGTCATACATGACCATACAGGAACATGCATTACAGTGTATATTAAACAGGTATCAATCTTGTGTTCTTGTTGACATATTTGAGTTGTAGTCAATTGTTAACCCCTGGTTCTATTCACATAGTATAGCCTACAACCTACTATTACTAAACTTCATACTGAAATACATTTACATAACTTGTACAGTAATACAGACACTATCCTACCTGGTATTATACTACCACTACAATATGCTGCCACATGCTGTTTCTTGTGGCAATAACTAGTGATAGAAATGGTTAGAAAACGCCACAAGAACAAGCAGGAACTGAAGACAGCTGCAGTGCAGGCCTGGCAGAGCATCACCAGGGAAGAAACCCAGCATCTGGTGATGTCTATGGGTTCCAGAATTCAGACAGTCATTGTCTGCAAAGGATTTGCAACCAAGTAGTGAAACTCACAATTTAATTCATGATTATATTAGTTTGTCCAATTATGTTTGAGCCCCTAAAATTGGGGGGACCACATATAAAAATGGGTGTAATTCCTACTCTGTTCATCCAGTTCAGATGTAACTACCCTCAAATTAAAGATGAAAGTCTACCCTTAAAGCACATCTTGATTGTTTCCTTTCAGAACCATTGTGGTGGCATACAATTGTGTCACTGTCCAAATATTTATGGACCGAACTGTATGAGGTTTAAATTGATAATTTAAACAATACATCTGACAGTATTTAAATTTGTGTCAGTGGAAGACTGTAATTTACTGGTGAAGCGTATTTATCTCTTTGTATATACTGTTTGTTTACATAGATGTACGTTTAAATGGTCATCCAAACAAATAACTGCACATTTTGTAATAAATTATGCAGCTCATGCATTGTTTATATAGACAAAACTGTAAAGATTCCAGTCGATTATAAATACCTGACTGCCGCTTCATTGAGTGTCATCTCGGAAGCCTTAGTGTGTGTTTTATAAACAAAAACAATTCTTAATTCACAAAATAAATATTAATTTATATAATTGCAACAGGTGTTGACACCTACTGGTGTGATAGAGTGAACAGACATTTACATTAAAGAAGTAGCAGACAAAATGATGAAAGAAAATCCATTTGCTACCTCTTCAGAGAGTTTGTTTACTGCTCATATTACAAGCATATTCCAAAATGAGATTAAATGATTTCTTGCCTCAAAAATAAGTTGCTAATAAAAAAAAGTGTCTTACGTTTACTTAATCCCCTGGTGGTTTTAGGTAGACTATCTGAGACCCCTTTGTCTATATCACAGTGAATTATGCAATGTATCACTCTTAAGTAGTGGGATGACTAAACACATAACATGTTATGTGTAGGAAGTGATATTTGCCTACGCACTGGGACAGGAAATGGAGCTGGAACTGGTTTTAATTAATTGTATATGTTTATTGTGCTAAAGACTGTACCTACATAGTATGTAACCATAAATACATACATACATACATACATACATACATACATAAATACGTAATTTTACAAAACATCACTTATATATTTATTTTTCAGTCACTTAATTGCTTTCTTTCATTCAGTTTAATTGCATTACATTTGTTTTCTGTTATTGTATTGTCTTTCTGTCTATTACACTTTCTATCAATTGATTGATCTACCAACATATATGCAGAGGTGGGAGTATTTGTTTTCATTTGTATAGCTATTGTCAACAACCAAAAAAAAAACGTCTTTAAATTATCTTAGGTATTGTAAAAATCCATCAATTAACGAATTTGTCACCAGTCTTTAAAGAAAAAATATCAGTTTTCATTCAAGTATCACATGCTATTCTCTTGAAACAGCTTAGGTAATTACATAAAACAAAACTCCAGATTTAGGATTTAATTGTCTTTTTAAAGTATGACTTTTCGTATGCATCCAAAACTTTAGTTGTTGCAGGTATAATTAATAATTTGCCTAGTGACTAAATAATATCCAGAACTTAAATTCAGAACTGTGATACTGTATTTTAGTACCAAACTGAGAGATTTTCACAATACACCATTGTACTACATCAATGGATTACCCACACCATTAAGCCCTAACACAAGCCTGAAAACACACCCTTGCCAACATTAAAATCTGAAATTAAGCACATAGAAATTCAGCTCAGTAGAAACATAATCCTAACCCTAATGGGAGTCTACGGTTACTGGGGACTCTAAGCCTAACCCCAGTCAAGACCAAAATGTAATACAAATGTAATTACAGAACTTGCTTTCAGATTAAAAGTACTCAGTGTAATTGTAAGACCATTTCAAAATGCATTCGTTTTTAGCCCTTACCATCAGAGTGAAATTAGGTTCTAGAGGCACATCATGCCATGATTAAAATAAATTCCTGAAGACCTCAAGAAAAAAGTTGTTGATGCCTTATACTCTGGAAAAGATTACAAAGCCATTGCTGAGGCTCTGGGGCTCCACCAAAGCAGTTGGACATGTGTTCAAATGGAGAAAGTTTGGGATAGTAGTGAATCTTCCTAGAAGTGGCCGTCCTGCCACAATCTCTCCAAGAGCAAAGTGTAAAAGCCTTAAACAGCCTCACTTAGAAGAACACAAATGCTTGTCTGAAGTTTGCCAAAAAGCACCTGGATGATCCTCAAGAGTTCTGGAACAACGTTCAGACTAACACTTCATTCCACAGTAAGAACCCCATACCAACGGTCAAGCATGGTGGTGGTAGTGTCTGGGTTTGGACCTGGATGCCTTGCTATCATTGAACGACCAATCAATTCTGCTCTGTATCAGAGCATTCTATAGGGGAAAGTCAGGCCCTCCATCCATGAGCTGAAGCTGAAGCTGAAGTGCAGCCTTGTCATACAGCAAGACAATAATCCTAAACACGCAAGCAAGTCTACATCAGAATGGTTGAAAAATAAGAAAGAAGTATATTTTTAATCTACACATGCTCTATACAGAAGTTTTGGAATGGCCTAGTCAACGTCCAGACCTAAACCCCATTGAGATGTTGTGTGCAGGACTTGAAACAGGCAGTTCATGCTCAAAAACCCACGCATGTCACTGAGTTGAAGCAGTTCTGCTTGGAGGAGTTGGCCACAATTCCTCCATGGCGCTGTGAGAGACTATAATCAATAACTACAGGAAGTGTTTGGATGCAGTATTGTGCTAAAGGTGGTCATTGAGTCTAAGGGGGCAAATTACTTTTTCACACAGGGGCTTTGGGTGTTGCATAACTTTCTTTAGTAACTACCTGAAATAAGTATCACCATTTTGTGTTATTTGTTTTTTCAGGGTGCTTTTATCTAATATTACGTTTCAGTTTCAGTTGAATATCAGTGTCCAAAATATGTAAAATTGTAGAAAATCAAACAGGGGGCAAATACTTTTTCACTGTACTGTATATATATATATATATATATATATATATATATATATATATATATATGTGTGTGTGTATGTTTATATATATTTATATATTTGGTGTTTTCTCCAGCTGTGCATCAACATGACTAATGAGAAGATTAACCAGTACATGGTGGAGGTGCTCTTTCAACACGAGCGGGCCGAATGCGTGCAAGAGGGAGTCACTATGGAAACACTACATTCTCCAGGCAACCAGTCACCAGTCCTGGATTTTTTTTTTCAGGTACTTACTAAACTGTCTGATTCTGTGGCTCAATAAAAATAATCCCTTTGGTGTGACAGATAGAGCGAACAGTGCTATTTTGTTTAGTCTTTCAACAGTGGATTGTGATCACAGATACAAGGTACAAGTTTGGTTAAGCTGTCAGCATCTCTGTCATCTTTCATTAGGGACCAGTCCAAATATACACAGGAGCCATGGCAGACCTTACATTTTCAGAAATGAACTGAGTAGATTTTTTAAGCATTTAAAGGTACATACCATGTTTTGTCTTCTCCAAAATTCATTAGTATTCATCAAAAAGCATTGTATTAATTAGAATTATGATTATTTATGTCTTGGCAGATGCCCCATCCAGGGAGACTTACAGGACACAAGAGCAAAACAAATATGCAAATCATGGAATGATAGATAGAATAGATAAAGTTATGGAATTGTGTTATTTTTTAAGCTTTAACTTTACATAGCTTTACAAGATTTCTTGAATTCTTAACCCAATGTTATGTTTGAATTGGTACTAATAGTTTTATAGGCGATCGTCATGTTTGACCGCACATAAAGTGTTACAAAAGAAACCAAGTGAATAATACAGGTATTTTATTTTAAGGCTCATTAAATGTATGCTTGTGCTGGAAGAAACAAATCTCCCTCTTTGTATTGTGTGTAGAGTGTATGCCATATGTCACTGACCTCATTTGGTTTGCTGCTGCAGAAATGTTACCCTCCTGCTAGTTTTTATAATCTATTGGGAAATATCCCTAAAGTGCAAACCTTTTTTTACGAGTAAAGTGAGTCTATAATTTATGACAAGCCTGTGCAAATACATGCTTTAAAATGACAGAATGGTGCCTGTATAGAGCATGTGTAGATTAAAAATATATATACAATTAAATTCAGTATCGTGGTTACGACATAATGTCTGACAGAATCAAATCCCCAGCGTTGTATAAAGACAATGTTATCTGCCGCAATGAAACCACAATCTCAGGGTGTCCTGAAATGTTGATCTACCCTTTTAAAATAAATATTTGATCAACTAACCGCTTACCTATAGATATATTTGCAATCCTATTGTACAATTATGCATGCCCCTTTATAGTTTTAAATTGTAACTTTTCAAAAGAAACGTGGTCCCTTTTTCTCAGTTTTTATCTACATAGTTTGACCCCTGCTAATGCTCCTTTTAATAGATAATTTCAATGATCAAAATGAAAAGCCTTTTGCCATTTATTTCTGGCTGGGATGCTTTTGAACTTAATGTAATGAGCCCCCTTTCCTCCTCAGATAAGATGTCTCTGAGTAATGATTTTCCCTTTCAGAAACCCCACGGCCTGTTGTCAGTGCTGGATGAAGAGAGCCAGGCGCTGCGCCCTGCTGAACAGAACCTGTACAAGAAGCTGCAGTCTCAGATTGAGACATCCAACGTGAACGCTGTGTACCTGTCTACTAAAGATGGGAATGGCAACCCAGCACCAAAGGATCAAGGCCCCTCGTTCACTGTCATGCATTATGCAGGGAGGGTGAGTTGACAGAAATGAGTGATTTGTCTGAAATGGTCTATTACCAGAACACTATAAAGAAACCATTCTTTATGCAAAAGTGGATGTGATCCATCAACAAGATTAAAGGAAATCTGTTCTTCTGTGCCTAGTTTGTGTTGATAGTAGTATGTACTGTACTGCAGCCATAGCCTCTTAGATACACATTATATATATATAGTATTGTATCTAAGAGTATTCTATCTAATATATATTCATTAGTTCTATACAAAAGTGTAATTTTAATGTTAAGACATTATTATGGCAAAATCTTCACCATCTGTCATTGGGTATGTTGTTTTGTTCTGTGTTTTGAAGATACACACACAAACATATGTCCAGTTTATGTATGTAAATGAACACAGGGCAGGGCAGGGGTAAGGGGGTGTACATGGTGAGGTTGTTTGTTCATATTTCTATCTGAAGCTCAGGTCCAAGTGGTCCTTGCCAAACATAAATGGATGGATAGACACTGCTGGACACAGCCAATAGCATCATAGTGTCAGTAAAACAGAGCTCATTGTGTATAATGAGCCTGTTAGAGTGATTTCACTCCCCCGGGCTCTCTGCGGAGAGCAAAAATCCCCCCTGCCCATGGGGCTGGTAATTTGGGATGTTTGACTCAGGTGCTCAGAGACGTGCCTGGGACTGAATTTCATATTGAGGGTCTGACTGCATATTATTCTACCTCTGGACCAAATTAAAACTTCCGGATATGCCAAAAAAATTGACATTTTTCTTTGGACCCATGCAGACATACACATATATTAACAGAAAACATATGAGAATGTGAAGATGCTAACAAGAGATGAGTTTATTTCAATGTATAGCATTTGTCAACAGAAAAAAATGGTTGAAGTGATTTTTAGTTCACACTTCGGTTGAATTAATGTAAACAGATATGCGATATGATGTGATGTAATGAACAACCTTTAAAAAATATATGCTATCGTGTTTATAACAAACATTTTGGACATGCGGTGTGAGAATTGTCTGTACATTTCCAATACTCTGCACATACTGAAAGACATGGCTAAGAGCATAAGCTAGAGGCAGACACAGTTTCAAATTGTCAAAATGATTTTAAATTCTTACAATGTCATCTAATTAAGAAAGGGAATTTACTGGTCTTCTGCATTAATCTTCGGATTATGTGGTTTAACGTGGGCTGATGTATTTTCTGTTGAAAAGGATCTGATGCTGAATCTTGCATTTTTACACTCCTCTTAATGTCCCATTTTGCTTTTTCATGTTTAATTACTTTAATTAATTCTGCATTTTAGATAGGGGGGGGCGGTGATGTTCCCATTGTTAAAGCAGTTTGATATAACGAAAGGATTGTATCTGTTCATTATAATGGGATTGTACCGTATTAGTGGTGTCTTGCAGTTTCAGAAAAGGACATTGTCTTTTATAATAATAATAATAATAATAATAATAATAATAATAATAATAATAATAATTAAACTGTTCCTGTATTTATGAAATATTCTCCATCTGATGTTATATAATTCTGAATCACTTCTGAGAGCTTTGAAATAGTTCCAGGACTAATAGTGTAGTGTCTTAATGGTTATGTTCTTTAGGAATAAAGGGAGACTTGATATTGGGTTCATTAACAAACAGCAGTCATTTCCTTATTAGTTGCTCAAGACAATAACATGCTCATAAGACATGTCCAGTCAGGTAGTGATGGATTTTTGAATCTTTAACCTTCAAATAGCACCTTGAGATGAGCTACAGAGGGGCGAGGGATGCTGACCCATGCTCTCAATTGAACCTTGTATTTATATTTTGTGTGAGCACCGAAAATCATCTGTTTTAGGACCATGTATTCAATCTCTGGGGCTTTCCTCTAGAGCAAAATGAAGGTGCATACAGTCACCCCACATTCAGGAAAGGTAAGAGTGAGTTTGTGCCCCTATATACGAACAAGAATTAGAAGAGGTCTGAGAGCAGGATTTCTTGCTGACGATAACTGAAAAGGGTTTTATTTTAAACCAGGCTTTTTCATGGGGAAAAGTGTCTTAAACATATTGTCAAGTTCCTTAATGCCATCCCTTGGGACTGTGCTATTTTTTGCCACCTCTTTGTGGGATTAAACTGCTCCAAAACTGTGACTAGAAAAACACATCTCATTCTAATAGCTGTGCAGCTGTCATATGCACATCCATACAATTACATTCAAATCCCACCTGACCCAGGCAATCTTTCTGCTAACTATTTCACAACTGAAGCATTCTGACAGTTTTCAAATTGTGTGGCTGGAAGAGTGATTTCTCACAATGTAAATGTACCTTTGGTACATTTAGGATGTGTATAGCTACTATAGTTCTGCTTGAATGGAAATGAAAACAACTTTTGTGTTGATATCATCCCAGCTCACACATTTCATTATGTCAGTGTTGTATGAGATTGTAGTCTGGGTATATGTTGTTATGCAAAATTTGATATGAGAAAAATGTTGTAGTAACAAATTACTCTCACCATTCAACTGTCATTATTGTTCCTCAATTGTTGCACAGTGACAATGTCTACAGTTTTCTTAGCTTCGTCTCTGGGATTTCAGTACACATCGAGCACAATGCTGTTACTTTGTATGTAAATATACAGTACATTTAGTTTTGAATCTTAATAAACTTTGAATTCTCTGTATTTAGTTTTTTGTGAATATTTTTCTTTGGCTGTAGATAAATCATTTTAATTTCATAACATCCTATTAGAGTGTTGTGAAAATAACCCTGAAGTCTACCGATATGTGCTGCCACAATGTCTTATTGTAATGTGTTTCCTTTATTGTAATGTGGCCACAATGTTATTTGATTAGTCAAATTCAGACGTGTATTTAAATATTTTCTTTTTTATTTCCTAAATCATATTTCTCAGTTAAACAGTTTTCTCATTTAAAATGTATAAATCATGTCACACTATCCCCTAACCCCTTTAATTCCATGAAGTCCTTATAAAACCCATGTGCAATGCATGTATAAAAGTGATGTCTAATAAGAGAAAATGTATTTGTGTTTCTTAAACAGTGAATTGTATTTTTTTTTTTCGATTTCCAGATGTCATATGACCTCACAGGAGCCCTAGAAAAGAACAAGGATTCCCTTCCACAGAATATCCTTTTTCTGATGAAATGTAAGTTACTTTCTTATTTTCAATGAGCTTTCAAGCTGTGAGTATACTATTATAGATTAAATATCAATCATCATCATCAAAATTATATTTTCCTAAAGAGATGTAGGATTAGGATGGTTGTGTATAAACTAGAGGTCACGAAGTCAAAATATTGTATCGATAGGTTTATTAAACACACTGTGCAAAAGACAACAGGGAGCCTGAGCTTGGCCAAAGCAAAAGTGGTGGAAATATGGAGTAAGGCACACATTTACTCATGAAAATACTTAACATAAAAGTGTTAAAATTAAAAAGACAGTGGATAATGAAGAACAAGACCTTAGTAAATGCACGTTGGCTGGGGTTCATCCATTTATGATACTCTGCTGAAGATTTGCTGATATTGTGTAATGTCAATCATATTATTGGAAAAAAAAAGTTTATATGAAAATTAGATACTTATGTATTAATACATTTACATTTTGAAATGGTTCAATAGATGTTTTGTGCAAAAACATTAAAGAACAAATTCATGAAATGTGCTGGGATGTAATTATGTAATTGCTATGGATTATTTGTGCCTGCAATGGAATATGTTTCCATAAGTATGTCTTCTGTGCAAGAATCACTGATTTGTATTCAAACATTTTTAATGACTGCTCATTTTGTCAAAGCCTCATTAGGTCCTGGAATAGATTTATTTTGTCTACAAGGAGTGGTTAACTCAATGGTTTTCTCAATTAATAATTTAAATGCTGAGTGGCTGTCAATGTATGTATGTTTACTGAAACTGGTTCCATTATGGTCTGAAATTTTTAGTAAATGCTCTCTGACTTTCTTTCATTGTGTGAACACAATTTAAATTACAGGTGTATAAAATAAGATACCTCTTTCATAAAAAACAACCCTTTTTGTAACTCCTGACGTATATCATAGTATTGTAACAATGTTGAATTATATATGGTTGTCAGTTAAAAAGCTGTTTATATCATAACTAATATCAGTCATTTTGCAATCTTCAACTATATAACATCAAGTATGAAGCAACCTAACAAATGCATTTGATATCATTACATGTGTGTCCGTTTTTTATTTCTCTGCATATCCTGTATCAATCATACACTTTTTAATGATGTGTCATGCTGAATGATTTATTAATTTGCAAATGAATCTTTCTCCAGTTATTTGCATGGAACATGTCTCATGAAAGTACAGGGCAATTGTGTGACACTTTCATCCTCCAATATCATGCCAATTTAATTAATGGGATGTATTATGGTTGGAAATGATGCATACAAACCAAGTCACATCAGCAGACCTTGTTTTACTGACCTCTTTCATAGAAGATAAGTTCTGTGTCAATATCATATATTACCTTCAGTTTTTTCTGACAAGCTGGGAGACAGATTTAGTTTATTTTAGGCCAGCTATACAAGGGTTTAACCACCACTGAGGTATTGGTTTTAATTGAGGAAACAATTACATTTGGCACCTTGTTTACTTATTAGTCACACTTTTTTTATTCTTGTAATCCATCAACTCTCACATGTGTTCATTATTTGTGTAGTTTGATAGTTTTCTGTGAGTTGGCCTTTGTGGCACTTTTTTGAACAGCACACAAAGTAATTTCACAAAAAATCAGTCAATCAACAGCAGCTACTGTGTAGGGATATAATATTTGTTTCTCAATGGTCCTATTGTTAAGGAAAATATATTTTGTACTTTTAGAGGTGCACAGTTTCACATCTGGAAATATTGTTTATGCTTGCAATTCCCCCTTTTCCACGCAGCCAGTGAGAATGTGTTCATCCATCAACTGTTCCAGTCCAAGCTGACACAAACAGGCTCCCTTGTTCCTCCCTACCATCGCCTTAAGCTCAGAGGACCCAAATCTGCTCTGCTTATTCAGAAAATGACATCACCTTCCACAGCCCGAGAACCAAAGAAATATCTGGACCTCAGTAAGGTACTGTTCCCTGTGAACAAATTGTCTCTGGGGATTCAACAATGGCCTCTTAGTTTCCGATAAATGACGGTAGTGCTGAGCAAATCGTTAGGCAGTAGTGCCCCCCCAAAGCTTGCGAGTGTTTATAAATGGGGTGAGCTGTATTGTGGAATCTATCCATCTATCTATGTATCTATTGATTGATAGATAGATCATTTAAACCCTTTGGCATGTGATACCTCTTATTATAATTTCATATCCCTTACAAAAATATTATATTCAAAACATTTAAATATTTATTTTCATTTAAATGATTGTTCTAAGTAGTATTATGTCACAAACATGAATACACTTGGAATATACAATGTAACACTATATAAAGTGCTCTGTTTCTGTGACCCTGTTACCTGGTTCTGGGTGTGTACAATTTGCAAATGGCTGTACAGCCCCAAACCAGCCAGCATGTGTCACTGTGTGCTCTTGTGTGCCGTTTACTGGGATGATCTCATGGGTGCAGCGCAGACCACTTCTAATTACCCCTCCCCCTGAGAGAAAGCCTTTCTTTACATTGTGACCTCTTCCACAGCCATGTGTGATTGTGTTCCCTCCTTTCCCCCCCACACAACTATGGTGCCAACTGTCAGTCCTGTGATGAGAATCAGAACCCCATAATGCAAAGAGAGGGGGAGGAGGGCTTTAGTGCAGGGGGGATGGGGACTCAAATTGGCTACATATCTTGATTCTGTCTGGCCGGTGGCCAGTTCAGACAAAGGATGGATACAGTAATCGTATATGTGTAAAACAATCTGTTTTAAAACCTGGTTTCCGTTCTGCATGGGATGGCGAAATGTGACAGTAGCCATTAGAGATTTTATCAGCTGGCTGAACAAACATCCAGTATTCTATTTTTATCTATCGAGCTATCTGTTAGAGGCTATGAACGGAAGTATCTTAAATTAGAAACTGTAACCTTAAACATTTTCCATGGATTTTCATTGATCCGGACCTTTTTGCTCCAGCCTTTTCCAAGCTGAATCTACAGCTGTCAGCTATAACTATAACTATAGCAGCCCCACTGACTGTGCCCAGAAAGAATTTGACTAATTTGGTTATTGATAGATCTTTCTCTTTTGCATAATTTCTTACTACAAAGTTATAGATGATCCTAATTCATAATAATTGATAAAGATCCACAGTTTAAACCATCTGTCTTCTAACCAATGTGCAAACATGCATTTGTAAGCCTTATTGTTCATCAATGTCATAATCAAATCATTATAATAAAACTGTATATAATTTATTTTTTACAAATTAAGTTTAGTGTACAGAGAAGCAATTATAGTGCTACATTTTGATGAATGGAACCGTACATTGGCAGAATGTACTGTTTGCTTTGGAGGATTTCAGATGTATATTCAACGACAACAAAACTGAATTACAAAGAGAGCCTTGACCCCAAATATATTCAGGAGACTTGGAGAGTCTCTCTAGAGCCATGTTAATAGACATGGCTGTCTGTCGTAACTATTCAAAGCTCTGATATGGACCCTCCCTACACCACCCCCTTGGAGTCATGCACCATTTTGTAGACTGTGCTTGTTTCATATTCCAGCACACAGGGAAATGCAATGTCAAAAATGTAAATTAGCTTTTAGTCTGCAAGGAAGTAAATAGCATCAAAATGTATTTATTTATTTATAAAGGTATGTATCCTCTATTATCATTTTTTACAATAGTAGGGTCCTCCCAACCGTTACCTTGTTAGTTGCCAAGTCGCCATAGCAACCCTATCTTGAAGGTGAGAAAATCCCTGCACAGACGCCTCCATTATTATTAGATGCTCATATGGCTCTCTTTAAGAGGAGGAAGATTGGATAATGCCATCCTTTTAAAATCATGCATCTGCATAGTTATAAATGCGGGTAAGGTTTTGTCTAAGCAAGGTAGGCCAGCAAACATCCTGCTACAGCAAACCAGGCAGGTGTGGATGTGCATTGTGTGATTTGTGGTTTGTGTAAACATGTTTTTTTGTTTGCTGTTTTTTTTGGAGAGGGTGGTTGGATTAGGCTATATCCGTTCATTTTAGTTGTTACAGTTTTTCTAACAACATGCAGTCATTTTTTTTTCTATGTTGTTACGTCATTCTGCAACATAATTGATATATTTCTAAATATAATGCCTGAAATCTTTGGATTAATAGAATTAATTTCACTTCACTCATGTCGTTGCTAGTTTTTCTCTTATTTTCCACATCTTCTTACCATATTAGATTATTGAAAAATATAAAGAAAATACTCTGAGACTTTTCATATATATATATATATATATATGAAAAGTCTCAGAGTATTTTCTTTATATTTTTTATATATATGTGGTATTTGTTATTTACTTTTTTCAGCTTATGAAGAAAAAAGGGGCAACTTCATTTCTTCAGAGGCTTGAACGCTGTGGACCAGTTACTGTGGCTGTTCAACTCAGGGTGAGTTTGAACTTTACAAATGCAGTTGACCTTTGTACTTGTGACAATGTGGAGCCCAGGAGCAAACTGACACCCATTCGCTGCTGCACTTTTCACTGCCCACTGTCCAGCTGTGGAAATGTGAACCAGTGAAGTTTCATGTTGGCTCTGGAGGCAATCATATGAGAACCAAACTGTTCTTCTATTCATATAAAAATCATAGAGAAAATATTTAATATCCAAAACAAAACAAGAACAACATGAACAAAAATAAATTGTATATATACATACTTGCCAGTTTGCGTTGTGTCCTCTTCTTTTCCATGAATGTGGCTGAATCCTGAGCCATGTTTTGGCCTTAATTGGCTCATTCATTTTGCCATTCAGTTACACAGATTTGACCTGGCTTTTTAAATGTGCAGGGTACACCAACACTCATTATAGCTTTTTGGCCAGTTGACTAAGAAGTGTTTTTTTAAACCTTGTATAGCTTCCTACACACACATCAGAGGTTAAACAGTTTAACATTAACTGTGGATAATTGTAACATTCAGATTTTAACTCTATCAAGTGAAATTTGTCTATAGACCACCATAGATACACTCAGCAAATATTTTATTTTTTAATTGGATTCAATGTATTGGGTTCGTACTGTAATTAACACTATTGATTCATAGACAAGTGTATTTTTTTTGGGGGGGGGTTGCATTAGTGTCAATTTTATTTACATGGTCCCTCAAAGTAGGAAATACTTTTGTTTTCTGTACTTAGTTGAATGTTTTTGATCAAGAAGCCTTGGCATCAGAAATAGTATATGACTTGGTTCAAAGCAAATTGACAACCACAAGCCACATCAATGGGTCTTTTCAAAGACAGCTGTAAGGGAAGTATATGGAAGTACTTTTCAATGCCCCTTACAGCAGCGTTCTCCTCACAATAAATATAACGCAAAGGCAACTTGATTAGTAGGCAGATCAACATTATATTTTCTGAAATAATAGGTCATAAAAGTAAACCAGGCCTAAGACTGCATTTAATCAGATTGCAAAAGGCAGTGCCCTTTCATTATTGCTCTTTTGAATAATTTTAGAATGTTAATAGCAGTGGTCTGCAAATGTACTGTTAAAAAGAATCACATTAATATAATTTATAGATTTAATACTACATTGTCAATCCATATCCTTGGTGAAGAACTGCTTCCTGCTTCCGAACCATGAAGACCAAATGACCTTGCTTCTGTTTGTGTCTGTTTTTCTTGTAGAATTCACTTGCTGATATTACTAGTAAGCTGCAGAACTGCACTCCACATTTTGTACAGTGTATAAAACCCAACAACTCCAGGCAGCCAGATGTGTTTGACAATTTCTATGTGTCCACTCAACTCAAATACATCGGGGTGTTGGAGATGGTGAAGATGATCCGCTATGGCTACCCTCTGAGGCTCTCCTTTTCTAGTTTCCTAGCAAGGTAAGTTTTTTCAGTAAGCTTTTTTCTGTTTTTCATTTTTTAAGAAATATACAAAGAAAGTTAAATTTTCCCTTCTGAAGATGACTTATTAAAAGACTGTTAAGAGCTAGAAGCTGATTACTCTGCACCTGATTGAAGCATTTTGCTTTGACTTTAAAGTGACACCACAGGACCATTTTGAAAGCACATTCACTAATATCAGCTTTTAAGCTTTGACGTTATGAGTGGCAGGGATTATAAAATGTAGACACAATTCCTTTGTCAGGTCACCTTAACCTAAAAAACAGGAACACAATGTAGAGGAAGTTTTAAGTACCTCAGATTGCAATCTCCCTCATTGTTGATTCTTTGAAAAAAATGTGTATTGAACTTCAAAGCTTTAGTGGAAAAATTGCTTTAAGGGACTTGCAGCACCAATTTGTGGTAAAATCAGCAAATGGTACAGGATGTCACAGTGACTTTGTAGGATGGGTACAAATGGTTCTTGGTTTAAAAGGAGCAATCTTAGAATTTTGAAGTGTTCTTCAGCTGCTTTCTTTGATATTCCCCAGTTTCCTTATATATAAAAAAGGTCCAAGAAATGCAATAATGGATGAATGAATTATGGATGTTGCATTAACTATCCATGTGGTAATGAAGGTGGATTTAGAAGGTCACATGTTTTAAAAGTTTCCAATACGCAGGAGTAAACATCATTAATCTTCTTGCTTGCTACTGATGATAGCAGTTAATTAGACAGTTGTTGTTATGGTTTTTAAACCACAAATTGCAGACAATGTTATACTTCCCTTGGTCGATGGTATTAGAAATCTTGATGTGCTTCTGTAAAAACTCATTGATAGTATTACCACTGTTATAAAAAATAAAAGCGTTTTCAAAATAATTACATAATAGTAAGGTGTAAGTAACCAAATAAATCCCTTTGCTAACACAGAAACTCAACTGACAGAGTCATTATTCAATATATTCCCAACCAATCAATAAGAACAATGTTCCATGTGCAGTCATGACTTGACATCTAATTTGTTGTGTGCAATGTACAGCTCATGTTTATCAATTATTTCTGATCAGTTCATCTGTTTCAATCAACAACAATGTATTCTAAGCCAAAGACAGAGTTCAGATAATTAAAAATAATATTAATAAATATATATATATATATATATATATATATATATAGAGAGAGAGAGAGAGAGAGAGAGAGAGAGATGAGAGAGAAATAATAATCATTCACACAACACTAATAAAATACAATTGAAGAATACAAGTTAAAAAAATATATATATATATATATATATATATGTATATGTATATGTATATATATATATATATATATATATATATATATATATATATATATATATATATATAAAAAAGACACTATTGCACTGGTTGCACTATTAGAAGGAGACATGACTGGATGTTATCCTTTGTAATTGGTATAATGTTGGAATCATGCCTTTCAGTTTTTAAGCTCTTTATGCAGTGGTTTTTAAAGGTGTTACAATGGAAGTATCTATTGCCTGTCCTCCCATTATTACATTAATGAAACATGATCTCAGCAAGCAGAACATTTTAAACAAAAATGCATTTCCCACTGACAGACATTTTACTGTCATCCTGAAGAAAGTGATCTCCTATTTATATATATATATATATAATTTTTTGTTTTTTTAAATTGTTCTGATAACACAAGTAAAATGTTCATTATTACGTTTTGTGACCTGCAGCCTTGATCCTAGAGAGTCCACTCATTCCACTCGGTTTGAAATGATTTAATTGGACCAATTACTTACTTGGACCTATTATTATATACATTGGTATATGTTAACATATTCTCTAGATCTCGTTTAGTATGTAAAGCTCCCTGTAAAACATGGAGAACTGTGACTTTCCAGGATAAGGGTTGTAGATCCCTGCTCTACATGGTTTGGAGTCTCGGGTCCGATATGATTTCTGAAGTTCTAATTAATAAACTATTATTTACTCTTCACACGTCAGTGTATTTGTCTTAGTGTAAGGCATGTGATTGTGTTGCATTTTGCAAAGAACAAAATCCGTAACATTTGTTTATAGGATTTCATAGTTAACATTACAATAGCCAACTCCAAACCAGACTGGGGAATGAATTGTAATGTAAATTCCCTCTTTAGAGGTTGTTTTAAATTCATATTGATTTGCATTGCCTTTGTGTGTGCTCCCAGGAGGTGACCTATAATTTAGTATGCTATTCATCATTCTGCAAGCATATTGTTTGAGAACCTAAAAACCCTACATAGTTACATCAGGTGCAGACAGTAATACCCCGGGATTAATGCAACAATATCACTTAGCTTAGCCTTTCCCACTGGAGGGGATTTTTCATATGCGTGAGGCACCATTCAGATCTCATTTTCAGGTTTAACAAACAGACAAAAGGTCACTCCAAAGATACAGCTCACTACATATGAGTATGTTGTCTATAGTTTGCTCAGACAAATGATGCAAGTGATGCAAAAGTCACAAAGAAAGGCATGGAATGCAGTGAATGTAATTTGTGCATATTAGGCAAAACATTTACAAATATCTAAATAACTGTTACTTTGTTTTTTTAGGTAAATACACACCTACATATGTGGTATATGTAGAGTTTATATATACAGTACTGTGCAAAAGTTTTAGGCAGGTGTGAAGAAATGCTGTAAAGTAAGAATGCTTTCAAAAATAGACAGGTTAATAGATTATATTTATCAATTAACAAAATGCAAAGTGAGTGAACAGAAGAAAAATCTACATCAAATCAATATTTGGTGTGACCACCCTTTGCCTTCAAAACAGCATCAATTTTTCTAGGTACACTTGCACACAGTTTGTGAAGGAACATGGCAGGTAGGTTGGCCCAAACATCTTGGAGAACTAACCACAGTTCTTCTGTGGATTTAGGCAGCCTCAGTTGCTTCTCTCTCTTCATGTAATCACAAACAGACTCGATAATGTTGAGATGTTGAGACTCGGCTCTGTGGGGCCATACCATCACTTCCGGGACTCCTTGTTCTTCTTTACACTGAAGATAGTTCTTAATGACTGTCGCTGTATGTTTGGGGTTGTTGTCATGCTGCAGAATAAATTTGAGGCCAACCAGATGCCTCCCTGATGGTATTGCATGATGGATAAGTATCTGCCTGTACTTTTCAGCATTGAGGAGACCATTCATTCTGACCAAATCCCCAACTCCATTTGCAGAAATGCAGCCCCAAACTTGCAAGGAACTTCCACCATACTTCACTGTTGCTTGCAGACACTCATTCGTGTATCGCTCTCCAGCCCTTCGGCGAACAAACTGCCTTCTCCTACAGCCAAATATTTCAAATTTTGACTCATCAGTCCAGAGCACCTGCTGCCATTTTTCTGCACCCCAGTTCCTGTGTTTTCGTGCATAGTTGAGTCGCTTGGCCTTGTTGCCACTTTGGAGGTATGGCTTTTTGGCCGCAAGTCTTCCATGAAGGCCACTTCTGACCAGACTTCTCCGGACAGTAGTGTGAAGGGAAGTAAGCATGGTGTGTCTTTCATCTGCTGCAGTAAGTTTCCTTGGCCAACCACTGCGTCTACGGTCCTCAACGTTTCTTTGTGCTTCTTCAAAAGAGCTTGGACAGCACTGGAAATCCTTGTCTGCCTTGAAATTTCTGCCTGGGAGAGACCTTGCTGATGCAATTGATCAACTGATGCAATTGTGTCTTGTTGCTGTGCTCAGTCTTGGTGTATGAAAAATGGGAGTGGTGGCCACTTGCAACACCAGCTCTACCAAAAAAATAATGTCACAATTAATTATATACACCGCGGGGGACAGGAAACAATTCATGCACCCTTTGTGCAATCACAGGAGTGGTGGCCGCTTGCTCTACTAGCACAGCTAGGAGCGAGGCCACACCAAGCTCGGCCATGTCATGACAAATCAATGTACACCGTGGGGCACAGGAGCCAGCTCATGCACCTCTCACGTAACACAGGAGCAGTTGACACCTGCTGTTTAGCACAGCTAACACAGGGCAACGACAGCTCTTCCGTGTTGGGACAAATATTCTGTATACAGTGGGGCACGAGCAGCTCGTGTGCCCTCTGCTGAGGACAGTGGCAGCAGTCCACTGCTCTACTAGCTCACAGCTAGAACAGTGTCACAGACCTGCTATCCAATAAACTACCCACACAACTACCCAATCACTGAATTCACTATCATGTTCATGGAACCATTCCTGGACAATCCTAGCCTTGTGCCATGGGGTTGTTATCCTGCTGAGATCATCCATTAGCAGATAGATACACTGCAGCCATGAAGGGAAGCGCCTGATTGATAGTGATGTTCAGGTATCCTGTGGCATTCAAACGTTGCTTCAATTTTATCAAGGGGCCCAATGGATGCTATGAAAACACATTGCACACCATCATACCACCACCAGCCTGCAATGTTGATGTGTGGAGTAGTGGTCAGGGCATTGGACTCTGGACTGGAGGGTTGTGGGTTCATTCCAAGGTGGGGGACACTGTTGTTGTACCCTTTAGCAAGGTACTGTACCTAGATTGCTCCAGTAAAAACCCAGCTATATAAATGGGTAATTGTCATCAAAAATCATGTGATATATTGTAACACACAATTGCCCTAGTTAAAGGCATCTGTTGAGAAGTTTAATAATAATGATGGATGCATGTACTCATGATACACATGGGAAACTGTTGAGTATAAAATACCCAGCAGATCTTGACACACTCAAACCAGCACACCTGGCACCTACTACTATACCCCTTTCAAAGGGACATTTACCTCTCAATTACCTCTCAATTCTATCAAGGCTTAACATCCTTATTTATCCTGTCTCCTCCATTTCATCTACATTGATTGAAGTGGATTTAACAGGTTACATCCATAAGGGATCATAGCTTTCACCTCATCAGTCTATTTTCTGGAAAAAGCAGGTGTTCCTAACATTTGGTACACTCAGTGTGTATATATACACAGTGACTATAGAAAGTCTACACCCCCTTGAACTGTTTTCACATTTTGTTGTGTCATAAACACAAAACTCAACGCCTCTGCCACCACTGGGTTAATTCTTAGTAGAAGCACTTTTTGCAGCAGCAGAGTCTGTTGAGTTAGGTCTCTACCAACTTTGCACACCTAGATTTGACCATACATTTTTACAAAACTGTTCAAGCTCTGTCAAGGTCCTTGGGGAGCGTTAATGGACAGCAATCTTCAAGTCCTGCCACAAACTTTTGGATTTTAATTGGGGATCTGACTGGGACACTCATATACCTTCAGCTTCTGTCTGGCTTTTGATATCCACTGATCTGTGCCTGTCAGCAGTTTTGTCCCGGAGTACTTTTGAAACCTCCTTGGTGCTCATGGTTGAGTCTTTGCTTTGAAATGCACAACCCACAGGAAACCTACAGGAATGGCTGAATTTATCCTCATCCTGATTTTGGCTGACAGTCACAAAGGGAATAGCATATCAGGTGTTTTTTCCTCCACCAGGGTCCGGGGAAGTACTGGGCAGTTTGGGACAGTCCAGCACTGTGTCACCCGGCAAGGCATAACAGAATATATATGTCAAAGTTTGTGGAACACTGACTCGTTCTGGAGAGTAAAGACGGGGTGATTAAGCTTCAGACTGTCACTCCATTGATGTACATGCTTTCTATTGATTTCCAGCCTACAACAACACTACTTGCTTGGCTTGTTCTTGTGGACAGATTTTTTTTATTGATTTTCAGTTCATACCACAGATTTCTTGTCTGGAAATTGAGATGGCCAAACAAGAAAGTTCATGTTGTACTCACTTCATTATTTGGTTGTGGGCTTCAGGTTTTTATCATTCTGGAAAGTCCTTTTTCAACAAAGCTTGAGCTTCTTTACAAAGAGCAGCAGAATCTTAGCTAAATATCCAAATATCAATTGGAATCCATCCAGCTTCCAATTCTAACAAGGGTACCAGGACTGTGTCTGTATATGTATATATTGACACATAAATTAATGTGTTTCTCCTTGGGTTATTTTCATTGGGGAAGAAAGAGTCGCCAAACAGCAAAGGAATCTTTCAGACACCCATTCACCATTCAGTTTTCCAGAAAAAACATTTCTGAATGGACAAAGGACACATTGAAGGCTTCAGTAAAGCCTGGACTCAAGACCAATATGTTCTGAGCTCGGAATAAAGTGCTTGTGAGCACCAGAAACATCTCAGACTGACCCTGTACAAATGATCCTGACATGTCTATAAATCATGTTCATCTAAATCTTCAGTAAGTAGCAATTGTTTTTTTAGTCCACACTTGGGTAAAATATATTAATAGAATAGATTATTTATTACATTAATTTTCTTTAAAGAGTACATTGTTTTCTATAATTTGGTATTTTCATGGAAATATAGATGTCCTCAGTGATACAATAGTTAGGTATAAAATTATACCTGAAACATGTGTTGGTTTGTTTGTTTATTCTGTTGATGTTTTATTAATCATTTACTAATTTTACTTATGAGTATCCCATTCTTTTAACTTTTAGGAACCTTTCCCCATTCAGTATTCCACTATTTCTATTCACTATCAAAATATTCTGAAAAAGCTGTTAAGTCCATACTCCATTGTAAAATATAATTTAAGTTTCTCAAATGGTTAATACCAGACTTTGCATTCTGTAGTACAACTGAAAGTATTTTAATCAGTTTAGGTTTTTCCTGTAGGGATTATCTTTAATTAAACAGTTTCCAGAAGACATATCCTTGAATATCTACAGTGAGGGGAAAAAGTATTTGATCCCCTGCTGATTTTGTATGTTTGCCCACTGACAAAGAAATGATCAGTCTATAATTTTAATGGTAGGTGTATTTTAACAGTGAGAGACAGAATAACAACAAATAAATCCAGAAAAATGCATTTCAAAAAAGTTATGAATTGATTTGCATGTTAATGAGGGAAATAAGTATTTGATCCCCTATCAATCAGCAAGATTTCTGGCTCCCAGGTGTCTTTTATACAGGTAACGAGCTGAGATTAGGAGCACTCTCTTAAAGGGACTGCTCCTAATCTCAGCTCGTTACCTGTATAAAAGACACCTGTCCACAGAAGCAATCAATCAATCAATCAGATTCCAAACTCTCCACCATGGCCAAGACCAAAGAGCTGTCCGAGGATGTCAGGGACAAGATTGTAGACCTACACAAGGCTGGAATGGGCTACAAGACCATCGCCAAGCAGCGTGGTGAGAAGGTGACAACAGCTGGTGCGATTATTCGCAAATGGAAGAAACACAAAATAACTGTCAGTCTCCCTCGATCTGGGGCTCCATGCAAGATCTCACCTCGTGGAGTTTCAATGATCATGAGAACGGTGAGGAATCAGCCCATAACTACACGGGAGGATCTTGTTAATGATCTCAAGGCAGCTGGGACCATAGTCACCAAGAAAACAATTGGTAACACTCTACGCCGTGAAGGACTGAATTCCTGCAGTGCCCGCAAGGCCCCCCTGCTCAAGAAAGCACATGTACAGGCCCGTCTGAAGTTTGCCAATGAACATCTGAATGATTCAGAGGAGAACTGGGTGAAAGTGTTGTGGTCAGATGAGACCAAAATCGAGCTCTTTGGCATCAACTCAACTCGCCGTGTTTGGAGGAGGAGGAATGACCAAGAACATCATCCCCACCGTCAAACATGGAGGTGGAAACATTATGCTTTGGGGGTGTTTTTCTGCTAAGGGGACAGGACAACTGCACCCCATCAAAGGGACGATGGACGGGGCCGTGTACCGTCAAATCTTGGGTGAGAACCTCCTTCCCTCAGCCAGGGCATTGAAAATGGGTCATGGATGGGTATTCCAGCATGACAATGACCCAAAACACACAGCCAAGGCAACAAAGGAGTGGCTCAAGAAGAAGCACATTAAGGTCCTGGAGTGGCCTAGCCAGTCTCCAGACCTTAATCCCATAGAAAATCTGTGGAGGGAGCTGAAGGTTCGAGTTGCCAAACGTCAGCCTCGAATCCTTAATGACTTGGAGAGGATCTGCAAAGAGGAGTGGGACAAAATCCCTCCTGAGATGTGTGCAAACCTGGTGGCCAACTACAAGAAACATCTGACCTCTGTGATTGCCAACAAGGGTTTTGCCACCAAGTACTAAGTTGAAGGGGTCAAATACTTATTTCCCTCATTAACATGCAAATCAATGTATAACTTTTTTGAAATGCGTTTTTCTGGATTTTTTTGTTGTTATTCTGTCTCTCACTGTTAAAATACACCTACCATTAAAATTATAGACTGATAATTTCTTTGTCAGTGGGCAAACGTACAAAATCAGCAGGGGATCAAATACTTTTTTCCCTCACTGTATGATGAACCAATTCTAGTTACATCCAGAGAAACGTAGGGATGGAAATCGAATCCTGAGCTACTTTGAAGCTCGACAGGCAATGATTTGGGGCTGTCCTGTGAGACTGAGACAAAATGTTTGTCTCCATCTGGCACTGAGATGAAGAATTAAACCAAGTAGAAGAGGGTTAAACTATTCCCTTCAAGATTTGATTTTCATCTTCATTGCAGTGTGGATCCTTAACAAGGTACATGTTTGTTTTCCTTTCCATTGATCAATGAAAGTGATAGGGCTTTTCCCTCTGAAAACAGAAATGCTGTTGCAGTAATACTAAAGCACAAGAATAAATGTGTTGCGATACCATTGATGCACAGCAGCAAAGTGCAACTGGAGTGCAGTAGTATCTCTTAGCCCTCCAGTCCAACATGTACTGACAGAAGCAGGGCACAGCAAATACTTGTACATTACTGCAGGGTTCATGAGAACAAACAGGGGCAATCCCACATGGCATTTCTCTTGCACATAAAGCTGGCAAAAACTATTGAGAAACAACTGCAATACTAGTGCTGGATCGAGGAAACAATATGAGTGAAGTTCATGTTGATCTATATTAAATACCCTTTTGCTATTGAATCTCATTTCACAATGTTATCTTTTCCTTTGTAAATTGTAAAATAATGTTTAAAATGTCCTTGTTGAGTCCATCTCATTATTTGTTTATGGAGCAAACCTCTAGCAATAGTCTTTGGACATCAGTAGCTATTCATGCTTTTATTTACTAATTTAACAGTTTATTACATGGTGCCTCGGGATATATCATATTTATTTCTTAAAATTGTATATAGGTATATCATACATAAAATACAGTCACAGGCAAACAAAAGTTGTAATCAGATGACAGTTTTGTCTTTTTTAGAAGGGCTGGTATTTTTAACTGTAGCACATGTTTAGTAAACAAATGTTTAATTATTATTATTATTGTTGTTGTTTGTTGTTTATTACTCAGGGAGACTTACAGTTTATAAGCTATGCTGATAGCATTTAGAGATATTTAGCTGTTATCATCACAATAAATTAATCTGGGTATCACATCGTTAAGACTGTATCAGAGCGCTAGGATGTGCAGATCAAAAGATGAATATTGCCTAGAAATGGGGAACAAGCACACTAATGTTAACATATAAAGCATGTGGGCACGTATGTCTTTAAGCAGCTCTCAGTAGATGCTGACTAAATCATTTCAAGGATTCAATGGAACTGAAGGCATTTTTCAGCACATTGCCTACAGGACATTTCATGAAACAGACTGTCCATCTCTTGGCAAATTAAACTTGAATAAATATGTAACCTAATTAGTACCTGATCTAACAATATGCCTTTACTTCATTAAGCTGGTAATGAATGGAATTTGAAGTCTAAATATCCGCTTATCAAAAATGAAAGCAATTCTGCATGGCGAGAGAACTCGAGAAGTGGAAAATAATGTACCCTTGTTTCTCCAGGTAGTTCCTACAATTCATACATTGTGCTCAATGTCTACTTGACCACAACTTAGAATAACGTTTTGGGCCTTTTGCACTCACACTTATGCACTTATTTCTGACCTTTTACTACTGAGAGACTGCAGTGACGCCCAGGAAGCACAGATGCTTATGATGGGTTCTGTCTTTCTGTTTTTTGTGTTATGTGAATTAGTCTACAGATCATAGTACTGCCTTTATTCTTATTAGAGGCACATTGTTCCTTAAGATCAATGCCTTTTCAAAAGATCAAAATGTAAAGGAATTTACTGTTTCATAATTGAAGATCATAGACCGTTTTAATGGCATGTTTGTTCTTAGGAGGAGCAGAGCTACTAATGGGCCAGTTGTAGCAAAGTAAACGTGAAAATTTGGTTTCTCTGTAGTCAGTGGGTATTTGAATTTAAAATATAGATATGAACATTTCTGCAGTAAGATTCTCAAGAAAATGAATTTCTGTTTTCTTCCTCTCTTGTTCTTCAGATATAAGGATTTAGCTGACATGGTACTTGGCGACAAGAGAAAGTTGTCATCTGAAGACAAGTGTCGCCACATTCTCCAGCACTGCAAGCTCCAAGGGTGGCAGGTAGGACATCTTTGTCCCACTCTGTGTCACAGCAGGTTGTAGTAACACACACTGGTGGCACTCTCTCACTCTGTCTTCTGTGCTTTACTCTCTTCAGAGACAATGTCACCGTAATCACCTGAGAAAGAAACCTTCATAACAGTAACATTATGCCGTTTTTATGGGTCTAATTTAATAAGGGGGTATTTTTTGTAGTGCAGTAAAATGCACTGAATAGTCATTATAGACTCATACGCATTATCACGTCCTGCTACTAACCTTGACAATGATTAGACTGAATAGAATCTGTTCATCTGCATTATTCTCTCTCTCTCTCTCTCTCTCTCTCTCTCTCTCTCTCTCTCTCTCTCTGTGTGTCTCATTTCTTGCTTCAGGAACCTAATGATATGTTTGAACAGCACAAACTTGCCCAGCATCAGTGCTTAAATTGTTGAACAAGAGTAATCCTTTATTTACATTAAAACAGATAAATGATCAGGCTTAGCTGGCCGGCCTGCTCATATGATTGCACTGACCACAGATCAATCCTCTTAGGTGTTAAGGAGACAATGATGAACAGAAATTTAGTAATTGCTGCACATATTAATTCAGTACATTGTGATTTTCACCTTACGTTCTACTGCTGTTTACATGAACTGCATGTTCATGATAATTTTCACGGTTGTGTGTTTATAAGAAAATTAAATTAATTTAATTCTATATATTATAACCCCCACCCCCTCCCCCCAAGAAATAATATTGGCATTTTAATTTTAATATAAATGATAACATCTGTGAAATACTGTGTTTGAGAAGCAAATATGTAACAAAGCTATGAAATGTTCTAAAATATACAGATTCATTTCTACATCAATAACACGTTTTGAAAAAAATGCAACAAATGCAATCTTGCAGTTACACACCATCAGAATCAAAGACTGATAGGAGAATTACTGAATAAAATACCATTTAAATTTAAATCTCAGAAAATTAGGACATCAAACAAGATTAATCAAGAAATACTTTATGCAGATCACTATAAACAATTAACAAATTTGAATGAAACAATTTACAATTGTGTGTGGTGAATTGGTACCTGAATGAATCAGACATATTTTCACTATCCAAAATAAGTGGCGTTGTATTTTGTTTATTGTGTTTTGTTTATTTTAATATTGATTGTTCTCTTATGCAGAATACACATGCAGATCAATGCATGGAGAACAGACTCGGTATCAGATAGAAAGGCAATGCCAAGTCCCAGAATGTTTTTTGTGTATTATATTATGATAATGTATTCTTATGTGGCTAGAGGGGCTTTCTGCCCCCTTAGTGTTACTTCCTGTGTCAACATTGTCCTCTGGTGTATCCCTGATTGAACGCAATGTATACAATAAAACAGGTTAGCCCAAACATTTATTTAAATTCTTATTTTAAGAAGTACGTCTTTAAGACTAGTAATTCAATTGACAGGACTTTCATTATTACTAATTACTAATTAGTTATTTTTAGACCATACACTAGAAAGATGCCAATAATTACCATTGCATATCAGTAGGTTTTTCAAACTGTGCTCATTAAGTACAGTCATGTTTAATAGCTTGGTAAAGTCTCACCACTCTGAGGAATAAATATTGTTGAATTCTCCAAATATAGTATGTTTCTCTGATTAAATAATGATAGAACAGGCTTAGATTTTACATGACCATCCTATACTGTCATTCAAGTGTTTTATTGTTCATTTGTTTTATTGGTTGCAGTTAACAGACCTTTGTTTTTCATTTCAGAAATAAGGGTTTCATAGGTAATACATTTAAAGCATTAACTATCATTCTGTAGTATATCAATTAAAAGGCAACAGATACATTATATATAAAAATATGTATGTTATATTAGCTTTTTTTACATTTTCTTACCAAAAGGAAAGCACAATTACTTCAAATCTTCTGACTTTTGATTGATACATTATAGAAAATCAGCTGGAGATGACTGTATATGTTCTCACCCCTTGTCATTGCACTTGGTATTAAGCAATACATCTTTTATCATCTGATGGAAAATTGGAGGAAGGTCAGCCATTTCTCACACCTTTTCAGGTGTTAATTAGCCCTATGCTACCTGGCGACAATTGCTTTTTATTGCTTTTGTCCCCTAATTGAAGTAGGTGGGGGGGATTCTGGGAGGGAATCGTGGGACTCCTTGTTCTCAGTGGACTTACTTACAAATGAGGGTTTCTTGCTCATCGTGGCAAATGCTCGTCACCAGAATTAATTCCTCCTCTGCTGTTGTCAGTGATAAGTGGTTCTTTTGTTTATCTTTGCATGGATGCAGTGAGAAAATTACAGCTTCTCCCACGTAGCTAATTTCATGATTTTAATCTCTTTTGATAGTTAAAAAAAAAAAGGAAAAGGATTTCACAGCCAATTCTGAGCCCTCTCCCCTCCACCAGAGTATGAGCTTTCGCTGCCTACATGCCGCCCACTCTCCTCCTTCACAGTTGACTCAGTGCTGCTGCATTATAACCCCCGGCAGCCCACAGACACTACACATAGAGAAATTTCCAGCAGTTGACATTCATGGATTGGGCTGACTAGAAGAAAATCTTGACGAGGGGAGTTGACTCGAGTTGGGTCATGGTGAGGTCTGAAATGTGTGTTCCTCAAGCACATCCGATGGTTATGTAATTATACCATATGCCATATAAGAAGGTTATTTCAGTGTACAAGAGCTCACCACCGATTTGTATTGAGCACCCAATGCTTCATTCATGTGCAAAAAAGATTGTTAAAAGGAAATAGTGTGTTTGAAACCATATCAGAAACGTTATGTCACATAGACTTGATACAAAAATAGCAAACAGGAACACTTAAACTATAGTAGTCTTAACTTTCAGCATATTCAGGAAACTAAATAATAACCAAAATCACGTACTTACACTTGATAGTTAGAACAGAGATTAGTATATATTAATTATCTGTATATTTACAGATACTATTTACAGTTAGGTGATTGCTATACACTTCAAATAAAAGCATGATTAACCAATAAGACGTTTCTGTGAGGTCATGTAGCTCAATGAAATAGTGAAAGCTGAATCTAAGAAAATGTAAGATACCCAAAGAAGTCAAGCGTTATGTCAACCTTGGACAACAAATCAGCGCAGACAGAGATATATGGAAGATATCAAAAGAAGAGTAAACATAGGATGGAGTTTGGAAGAAACAGCACACTGCTGAATGGAAATCTACCCATTTGCCTGAACAGAAAAGTATTTGATCAATGCACACTACTAGTGCTCACTTATAGCAAAGCTGTTAAACATGGCTTTGTTTTTACTCAGGTTCATTTTAAGTCAAGTTTTCTTGCTTGTATCTGAGAGTTCCTGAAATTGAAGCTGCAGGTGTTTTTGTAAATTGTAAACTGTTCAGATAAGCTCTGTTGTAGATTTATATAATCTAATCATTGTATTTCAATAGAATTAAATTAAATTACATATTGTTCTAGTGTAATTTGAAACATTTGCATCTTTGCTTTCTAAGAAATTATACACATGAGCTATTTCAGAAAAATAATTAACCTTAATATTGAGATACATATTTCTAGACAGTATACTTCTTTAATTGAATAAATAATGCTGATATAATAATTTTACATTGTTTTTTGGTGGGTGCAAACTCTCCTTGAAACAAAAATTAAACACCAAAAATGCTAAATCTTATTGCCCAGACATCTGTTTTAAAAATGGCATTTTCAGCACATTCAGTATTCTCATGACCCACTACTTGCCTTCAGCCTAATTATTTTTGCTTAATGATCAGATCTGGGCCACTGACGCCAGCCTGAATAGCACAGCCAAGAAAACAAAAGAAACCAGCCACTTAGAAGTGAGCCAGAAAAGAGAACAAGATGAGCCAGGACGAACACTCAGAAATACTGAAGCAGCTTGCATTATTTTCTACAGTATGTGTCTCTTACAACTGTCTATTTCCCAAGCTTAGCGTCTCAAAACCAGTGAGAAAATGGTCGATCAAGCAATGCCAGGATATCTTCGTAAAACATTTCTGGGGATTAAATCTATTGAAGCAGAATCCCCCCTTGCACCATTGTAGGGTACACATCTTCTTACAAAGAGTCGGAGGCCTTTATTTGTTGTTGTGGCTGAATTCCCGCTCCCTGGACTTAATCGGAGCACCCTTGTGTTCTCCCACAGCCCTCAGATCCTCGGATGTCTTTTCAGACAAGGTCAGGAAAGTAATTAAATGCAGTGTGCGGATACAGGAGCAGAATGACTGTCTGCACACTGCTCCACAGGAAATATAGGGCACCACACGTCCAACGATCTCAGTGTAAAAATAACTATACATTTTTGTGAAGTTAGTTGGTAGGATAACTTCCCATCTGCTCCAGTGTACTCAACTGCGATTCTCACTGTGTCAACGAACTATTCCTATTGACGGGATTAAATAAAAAAGGATCTGAAAGATAGTGAAAGTAAACATTGGTTTCATCTCCTGCCAAACCTTTGTAGTGAATTAAGACCCATGATGAACTCTGTGGCGGTGCAGACAAGCTGGAGAGCGGTATTCACAGACCATTCCAGTGAAGACAGCCCTTCCCCTCATTAGTGTGGTATTTTACAAGTAATCAGCTCACAATGATGTGCAAAACCTTTGTGTGTTTTTCCAACAATAGTAGTTTAGTACACACACACACACACACAATTGTGATTAGTCTTCATACAGAAGCAATGTCTACTCAATTCAAATATAGATATTGACCATATTGACCACTATTGCTTTGTCCTTTGTGCTCAATATTGTTTCTCCTGATTTGAATATTTAGATGGGGCACAGCAAGGTGTTCCTGAAGTACTGGCAAGCTGACCATCTTAACGATCTCTGCCTCCAGCTCCAGAGGAAAATTATAACCTGTCAAAAAGGTAACGATTACATTGTAATTATTCTTGATAGTCAAGCTATAATTTGTATACATTAATCAGAAAAGACCCTCAGCAACTAGACTCCGTTCACAGTGGGAATTGTTCTGCCTTTATTTACTTTTTGTTCTTATTTACATGATTGTATTTGTGGCCCACTCAGTGACATAATCTTGCTTATCTGTTTCTAGGGGATTGATGAAAAACTTGTTGGTCTTCTTCTAGAAAGATACAAATTAATGTATGCATAATAGTCTGGGTGTGTGTATACATGTAGTGGAAATTTAACAGCTATCTCCTTTCATGTGTATGATCTTATTTTTAAAAGCAAAATGAAAAGCAATTGCTGTCACATCATGCTGTAGAAGCTACAGGATATAATATAAATATAGTTAGCTAAATTGAGTTAATAACTACTTCATATTACTGAATAAGCATAGGTTTTCTCTTCGTGCATGGTTATTTTTTATTTTCTGTTTTAGTATCTGAAGAATTCTATGTGTTATTATTGAACTATTGGAATATGTCATTTTCCATATATGTATGTAGACAATATTTAGCAATTAGCACCAAACAACAACAAAAATCTGAAATAATACATAGTTGATTTGATTTATAATTTTTAAAAGTGTAATATTTTAAATAGAAAACATGTAGGCCTACAAAAAGTCTGGGCATGTGAAGCTGAATATTAATGTCCCTGTTTTTCTTTTTTTATGGATATCGATTGGTGATATTCACATTATTAGGTTCACAGATGGATGCACACAAAAATTTAGTTTTGCATTATTGACTGTTATCTCTGGCTGGGCTCTGATTCACTGGACTGTGATTTTGTTCCACTATGGTAGTTGTGAGAGGGTTCCTCGCACGCCAAAGGCTCCGGCGCAAAATGAGCATCAGACAGCAAGAGGTCAGCTCTGTGCAAGGCTTCCTACAGGACGTGGAAGATATGGGTCTGAAGGCATACGATGGCTTGGTGATCCAGAACGCCTCCGACATTGCTCGGGAGAATGACCGCCTGCGCAACGAGGTGAACGGGATACAGCTGAACGAAAAGCTGGACAACACGGCAAAGGAAGAGGAAGGAGTGAAAAGGTAAACTCACTTGTTTTGTGAATTGGGTGTTTGTTCAATCAGTTTTATAGAGAACTGTAAGGTATGGGTGAAAATACATAATACGAAGAGTAATACATTATTTTTAAATATTTGTTTCAGTTTACCACAGTATACAGAATTCACATAGATTGGATGGTGTGTACGTCTACACAGCCCAGACAAATATGGACAAACAGAAGAGTGCAGTGGTCATGTTGCTGCCAGTATCCACTCCTACAGCACATGCCATGCTATGCATCCTGAGACATATAATTAGAGTACTTCTATTGGAGAGTGAGTGCCTGCTGTTGTGGGTCCAAAACTCTCTACCCTTGGGTTGTCCTCCAGACACCTATCTTTGGCAGTTGCTGGACACAGGTTTCAAGGCATCCTAGATATTACAACCTGAAAATGATCTTCAGAAAGTAATTAAGGATCTATTTAGAACAAATATGTTACAACATGAGGACAGAATTGTAAAACAGGAGAACACTTTGCTTTTTCTCAGTGTGCTATTTACACTGTGTGTATGCAGACTTTACTATAGGAAAGTATTGTCTTTGATCTAGTAACAATGTTTTTTCTGGACAAATTACAGGAAACGATAAGCTTGTTTCTGCCTGTCTGTCATTCATGGCAACCACCTTTCTAAAAAGAAAACATACTGTCAGTTCAAGGATATGCTAACATTATGTGTCATGCATTTGTAGAATTAAAGTTTATTTGTTTGTTGTTTTCTTTACATTCAAGTTTATTTTAAGTGTCTGCATTTGATGAGTAATATTAAGGGACTAAGCCAGAAAGAAACAGTATAGCGTGCATTCAACAGCTTGAAGATTGCCAGTTCATATTCAAGCGTTCCAAGTAACTGTAAAAATAGCCTGGAGCCATTGTGATTGGATTGCTGGGTACCTGCAGGACTTAGGCAACTGTGCCCACTTGGTAATCTGCTTGCATCCTGGAGTTTTCATGAATGGGCACATGTGTTGGGGGATGTGAGCATTTGACATATTCTGTTATAGGTGTGTATGCTACACACAAATAGGTACACACATGGATGGATAGTTAGATAGATAGACAGACTGTGATAATTCTTCATGCTATTGTCAATTGTGTCTGGACTGATACTGCCGGAGGCTCCTGTCTTCTTTCAAGAAAGGGCTATTGATCCGACAGGGCGGACAAGGACTCCTAGTGTTCGTCTGTCTAATTTGTGTGTATGTGTTTTTGCTTTTGGGAAGGGTGGAGGGGATGGTATTGTGGGCCCTGTGTATTTTGGACAACGTTTTATTGTGAAAACAGCCAAGGCCATTTCCTGCTAGGAATTAATAGAAAGGACAAGAGAGAAACCTTAGCCTCCAGCTCCAGTTGTATCCATTTGATCCTTTTTTTGGTGTCCAATTATGGATATGTATATAATGTATTCAAACAAAACAACATCGACAACAAACAACAATGACAAAAACAACATCAGGCACAATCAAAATAATAATAATTAATTAAAACATTAAAATAAATTAAAGTTCTCCTTTCACATGAAGGGCACAGGTGTGAGAAATGCTCTCTACAAACACTGTACGTTGCATTTTCTATTTAAAGAGTTTGCAGTTCAGAGCATCGATTAATTTGATTCAGATTACTTTTGGTGTTAAAGATGCCTCTCTGTTATGTGTATAATACACTGTCTGTAATAATAATATATCAGATATGAACATATGATCCTATTAAGCACTTCAGGCTGTAGTATCTTAGCATTTTACTTGTGGTGGCTACAGGAAAGAGTATTTTTTTGGAACAAGTTAATTAGCTTGGAATTGCCCCAATTACAGTGAACAGAACTCTGCTTCCTGTTCAGAAGACTGTAATTAAACACTATGGAGAAAAACAACTCACCCGCTGAGCCCAAAGGTTTCATCTTCAGTGTTTGTTCCTGCCACACTGACATATGGTGATCCAGTGATGTGGAGCGACAGTCTTGTTGCCAGTCTCTCAAGCAGAAATATTATTCACCACCAAGCCCATTGCATCAATACAATTTCAATATTCGTAAAAATTGTATTTTGTTTAAGGTATCACAGCAAATTGCATAAATTAACATTTAAAAATGTGTATGCACTCAGAATATTGCCTATTGCTGTCAGAAATCTCTTTAGTTTAAGCCCAAGAAAACATCAGATGGTGTGAACAGATTAAGAAAAATATATTAAATTAGAGAATGCATATCATGTTATAGTATTAAAAGCTGTAGATTAGATTTAAACAACCATGTATCGGGGATTAATACAATAAGATAAGCAGTTTTCACATTTCGTTATCCCTGTATTATGGCTACTGCATCTGAAATATGTAATGTTACTGTAGTATAAATAAAACAGCCTTCAGATGAAAAAGCATACACATACATATATAGCATACGCATGTATTATTGCAGTAAGGGCTTCAATGTGTAGTTTAACTGTAGGTAGATACAGATCTTGTTCATTTCAGAGTGTTTTTGTAGTTAATAATGATCCTTCACACCGACAAAAGTGCAATCATATGTGGCTTTCTTTAAAGTGTATATAGTTGTGTTAAATATCTTACTGCTTTACTGGATAAGCTGTCTAAGCACTGGGTGGAGGGGGGAGTCAGGAAGGGTGCTTACAAAAAAAAAATCTAATTATGTTTGCATGAACAGTCTCATTGTTACCATTTGAATAATGCATCTGGTTATAATTTTATCTCACAGAGCCGGAGACAAGTGCGGAAAGGTCAGTGAAGGGAGCTCTGAGGGATGCCGGACACCAAAGCACTTTCATTCCAGTTCTGTGCCCATCCCCATGGCCGTGGACAGCTTGGTACATTCCGCCGCCGGGTCATCAATCAAATCCCCCTCCCTGCAATCAGTGTTCAGCATGGATGACAGCAGCTGCCTCCCGTCACCACGGAAACAGCCTCCTCCCAAACCAAAGAGGGACCCCAACACCAGACTCAGTGCTTCGTATGAAGCCGTTAGTGCCTGCCTGGCAGCTGCCTCTAAGGAAACATCAAGTGAAGGTCAGATCAAACAGCCAGGACCTCAAACTTTGCAGTACAAGTTTAAATGCTATTTCTGACCTTTTTTAGTGACACATTTTGGTGATTTTAATGACAACACCTTTTGGAAAGTAAGGCTGAGTTTATGACAGAATTGTAAAAACTTTACCTAGATCAGGTAATGTTTTAAAAACATTTAGTTACTGCTTATATATATATTTTTTTGAGCTTAATATAAGGAACTCAGAGTTTCACCATAATGGTACTGAAGACAGTATCATCTTTGTTTACTTTGTTATTATTGGTTTAGATTGAGTTCTTAGGCTGTTATTTTTGTATATTTTCCTTAACAACTACATATTCATTATGTTGTTTCCTGTTATAATGAACTAATTTTAGTGCTACAAAAATAGTTTTTCAGAATACTAAAATTGTTCTAAATTAGGATAAAATATGTGTGATGTTTACATAAAAGAGAATTAAGACACTGGTTTTCATCTTTGGAATTTGGGTTCATATTGAAGCCATCTTTCTCTCTTCATTGTAGCTCTTTCAAAACCAAGACCTCATAGTGATGACTACAGCACAATGAAGAAGATTCCTCCTCCAAAGCCAAAAAGAAGCCCCAACACAAAACTGAGTGGTTCCTATGAGGAGATTTCAGTTCGCAAACCTACAGAAATTAAGCTGTCTTGCTTTACTAAGGGAGGACAATGTCTGGGAATGATCCAAAGGGCAGCATCTGCTGACGGCCCACAATACGGTGTGCTCAGTCTTTATCATTCCCAAGAGGAGGAGGAAGCTGTCTACATCGAAATGATTGGAAATGCTCGAGCCATGAGTCTACCTGAGGTGGACGCCCCAGACCAGGGGGAGTCTGTCTATGAGGAAATGAAGTATTTTCTGCCTGAAGATGGCACAACGGCTAAAATACTGCTTTCAAAACCAGAAAGGTCTCCTCAGCAACTATATGAGACAAAAAAGCTAGTAATAGTGGAGCATTTTCATCCAGGTCATGGAGGAAAGACATATTGCAAAGATGGCACCTGTGACATTCCCCCTCCATTCCCCAATCTGCTCCCTCACCGGCCACCTCTGTTAGTTTTCCCCCCAACCCCCGTCACTTGTTCTCCCGCTTCAGACGAATCCCCTCTAACACCCCTGGAGGTGAAGAAGCTACCTGTCCTGGAGACCAACCTGAACTATCCGGGGCAGTCAGAAGGCAACAGCCCCCTATCTCCTCAGTGCGCACGACACCAGAAACCAGACAGCGAGAGACCCTCGTCACCCAGTCTCTCAGTGTTCAATATGGCGGACAAATCTACTCCACCCCCTACACCTCCTCCTCCGCCTCTTCTGCCTCCTCCTCCAGCAATGCCCCCCCCTTACCGACCTCCATCGCACTTCCCTTTCCCACCTGAGGCCAGTGTTTTGGCCTTGGCCAGAGCAGCATCGGTCTCCAACTCAGATTGTCCGAAGGTCCCTCAGAAGCTGGGCCACAGTCTCTCAGACGCGCCCTCGGGCTGCAACAAACCTCCGTACTCCCCGGTAAAGACCCAGAGGACGGAGCCCAGGAAGTCACACTCCTGCTCCTCATCCCCCCTCCCATTTAACCCTGCTAATGCCAGGTCCCTGACCAGCCCCCTCGATGAACTGACCACACTCTTCAGCTCGGGACGAAGCCTCCTGAGAAAGTCCGCAGCTGGACGGAAAATAAGGGAACCTGAAAGTGAGTCTCCACAGACAGTGCTCTGAAAGTGTTTTTATATTCAACAAACTGTATATATATTTATGTATATATATTTTTTTTTTCTTGACTGTTCAATGTGAGGCTTATAAATCATTTTTATATATAAGGTGTAATTTAATTGTTTGTTTGTTGTGTTTTGTTATGGGAGAACTGATCAGCACTTTTCAATGCCATCTGTCTATTTAAAGATCTTTTACAAAGTAGTCCTGAAGCTTTTTGCCTTTTCAAGTTCTATCAATTTACAATGCATCCTTCTTGTGGAAAGTATTACTCATGTGCCTTGTGTCACTTAAACAATTAATTTAATTACAAATAACAATACTGTACATCTTTCAATGACAGCTTGAATGACTAAAAGTGTCATATAGCCTTTGTGACATAAAAATAGAGACATCAAAGCCCACCCTCGTTTTAGCAGTTTTAGTTTGAATTTAGCCCAAAATCCCACTTCAGTATCTGTCAGACAGCAAATTATAATTGAACCTATTAAATACATTTGGTGAAGTACAAAATACATTGTTTTAATTTAAAATAATTTGAAATCATTGTTCTTTTTAAGATAGCTATCTACATGATTTGAGATTGACCTTCTGATCCATTCCACAGCAAGCACTTATTACAACCAACTTCTTAATTATTTAATTGATCTCTGCTGCACTCTATTCCACAAATTCCTGCAATGAAATGGATTTGGGATTGGAGCCATACATCAAATTGGACATGCAGCTGAATTGCAAATACAAAACATGTGAACATTGGGAGACTACAGATTTTGAAAGAGCTTTCTATTCACACAAACACATACACAAGAAAAGAAAAAACATTAAAATGATCAAGGCTCCTTTATTTTTTTCTCATGTTCACTGTATTTTAATTTTAGTGGGAGATTAGAACCCTGTATGTATGAATTAAAATGAAATTCTCAATGCATTGTAAAACTGTATTTGTACAGTTGTATGTACAGTTTTTCTTTTCTTTTTGTTGTTGCCTTTATATACTATTTTACTCCTTTTTGGCATTCTCTCCCTCCACTCTAAAAATAAACAGTTTCATAGTGTTACAGTCTGCTAAACATGAGGTCAGTGTTAACTAAAATGGCTGAAATATATTCAGGCCAATATTGGCTTTCACTCAGTGTGATTGACTGTTTGATTTTAGGTGGCTATCAGCACAGGGAATTGTTGGTTCCTGTTAGCATTACAAGCCTTACAACAATGATTGCTGAAGTAATACGCATATTTAGTATGTGAAAAATGTTGGGGCAAGAATATTAGGTCACCATAACCACCCACAGTCAGTGAATGCACAGGAATCATACAATTAAGTTAATTGATGTCTACCCCAACCATCACCCCTGTTGATACATCTAGTAGATGCCATTTGGAAATTGCTAGGGCTAAAATTAAGACGTCATAGTCTTGAACACTCAGTGACAAGTAAGAATGACTCCCTAGATTAAAACATCTTGTTCAGCATTGAGATGAGACACTTGTATTTGTGTGTGGTCTATGTTGATACAGACATATATATTTGAATGAATCATTCAAGAACTTTCAGTGAATATTGCTAATTATATCAACAATAATTTCCAAGAAACGCTTTGACATTCCTTAATTGGCACAGATGTTTGTAAATGTGCTATTAACATATCTTTAAAAATTGATAGAATTCATATACATTTCACACAAATATTGCAGTTCTATTCAGTTATTTTGATTATTAATATCATTCTGTACTATGACAATTCCCTTGTCTGCTGTGAAACATCCTTACATTCATATTTGAATCCTCGCCGCATGTGCGTGTTTGAAGGGAGGTTTCAGTATTTTATACCATTACATTTTAAATTGTGTTTTAAAAATACACATTGCACTTATGTATTCATCATTTGCAATTCAGTAGTATTAGTTTGACCATGTAGATATTGTATTTCACCATCTATTACTCTTCTTATTAATAGCTAAAGCACTAACAACAAAATACTTATTATGATGGTATTGGGAGATAGAAATGGCTCAATAATGACATTCAAAGCAGCTGTTATTTATGTAGCAAGTTTAATTTAAATTGGCAGCTGTTACAAAATGTCTGATTAGCATATGTCAGGAGATTACTGGCAATGTTATATATCAGAGACAGATGAAATAATTAGGGTTAAATTTGAACCCCTTTATGAATTGCATGTCTGGTAATCAGAGCAAAAGTGAAATCCGTTGTACTTCTACTTGAATGTGCTCTGCAAGCTAATACAATTATACTATTGCTATCTAGAAGTGATAAGGAGAGAAGGATTGCATTCACTCAGATTTCTAAACAATTTCTTAGGAGGAAAGTTGTAATTCATGAAGGCAACTCAGACATTTAATGTACCTAATTTAAATAGATACAGAAAACAACAGCTGAAATAAAACGTAATAGCTGACACAAATTAAGAGTTTGTGGACTTTGTGATACAGATTGGTAGTCTTCGATATGAACAAGAACTGCTTATGATTTCAGGGCTTTGTCCTGTGTTCACTTGACCAAAGCCTCTTGGCGATGGTGAAAGATTTGAGTGCACGAGGGTGTCAAACCTAAAGTAAATGCTTGTGTCAGTTCTATGCATGGCAAGCTGTTTATTATATCCAAAGTCAAATATGAACCTCAGAGCCAAACACCTGTGCTGGTAATACTTTGCATAACCTCTGCACTCAGCTCTTGATAGGAGGAGAGTGATTGCACTCTCATATTTTAATTCCATTAAACTAAATGTTTAACAAAAATATTGAAAATTACTCAGATTAATAACTGACTAGTTTGGTATGTTGCATTCAATATAGACATTGTGGAAAAGAGAAAAAATAGTACTGTTCTATGTTTTAAGACCTTTCTTAGTCCCACTATAAAGCTGTGTGAAATAAGAAAAGACAATAAGCAGACACACAGCCCCAAAGCAACTCTCATTAAAGCAACCCTTAAGAAACGTATTTTGCAGAAAATGTGCCCCATGGGGCATATTAGCAATTTCACATTACAGGGGGCACTAGCATTACATTCCCATCTGCGAGTTATTCATTATCAACCCCATCTAATTTGATCCTGAAAATTATTTTAAAACATACTTTTTGATGAGAAACCACAACAGATTTAAAATCTATTTGAAATACTGTATATAGAAACTAGATTATAAAATGAAAGTATATTGGTCTGAGACATTAAAAACAGTTGTTTTAATTGCTGTGTTTTTGTCACTTTTCACAGGATTCAACTCCAACATTATCATGCCCGGCCGAGAGGAGCCCAGTGACACGTCACCTCAACTCCAAGATAAAAACGCCAATAACCGCGTGAATACCCCGTCATCAACTGCACCCAGTCCTGCATCTATAGAGAATGGAAATCAGCTCTCAAACGGTAAAGCCCTCTGCTGAGCTACTTCATACTGAAGTGTGGCGTGTTTTTGCTGATAACTAAGATGTAACCTTGTGACCATTTTAGTACTGAAGTGATGTCATCCTTCATCTTGTGGAATGTATAGTGATAAGGTATAGCAATGGACCTCTGCAATGTAAAATAAAGAAAGAAACTTAAATAAATAAATAAATAAATGTCCAATACATCACTGTTGGCACAGCCTTGGACCAGGTTGTGTGTTTTTAAGTCACTGTTCCATTACGTTGTCATAGACCTTAACCCGTGAGGAATTGGCCATGGCCTTTTTTCACGTTTGTCGTAAGAAAAGAACAATATTCAGAACTTCAGCTAAATGGTGACTCTTTGATTTAAATAAAAAAAGAGAAGAAAACTAAATACTCTGTGATCAGCCGAATCATGATCATATATGAAGTTATTTCTTACAGTCATTGCCCCCCTATTTTATGATACTATATATGTAGTATGTATGTCTGTGGTTTTCTTGCACAGGTTTACCAGAGGAAGGTCACTCGAAGTCCAATAGCTCCATGGCAGCATCTTCGGTTCACAGACACGTGGAGACCCACCACAGTCAGGTAACTTTAGTATTTACATGGTTCCATTGAGTGATACAATAAGATCAGGTTGAAAGCTTCCCAATGATGTGAATGTGGTATAAATTTAGGAAACATTTTTTGTGTGTGTGTGAAAATCATATCAAAGCTAATGATACAACCAGTTTGACATTCTACTGTCTGTATATTCTCATACATTCATATTTAGTCCTGGTAGTATGGTATACACAATGGTAGTTTATAATATGAAGGAGATTCTTACTAGAGGTATAAGCCTCCTTATGTAGCTGATTGCGCTGTGCACATCTTATGAGCTGCTTTTTATGGTAAACCCTCCTTTGAACTGATGCTGGTTTGTATGAAGTAACATATATATATATATATATATATATATATATATATATATATATATATATATATATATAGCAACTGAGGTTGTTTTAAGCAAGATTAAGAAAATAGGGAACTCTACACAAAATGTTTATTCCCAGGAGCAAAAAAAAAAGGTTCTAAAATGTTAGCTTTAACACTCCAGTTACATTAATACATAACTAAGATATTTGTATAGCCACCTTACATGTTTTGATGCAATATGAATACCTTTATTTTATTTTGCCTTTTGATATTTTTTTGCTTCTTCTTTTCTGAGATTTGGGGCTTGGGGATATATCTGTCACAGAGTCTTATGTGGTAACATTTCCCTTTTGATACCTTTTGATACCTAAGCTTCTGTTGGATGAGTAGCTTCTCAGTGCTGTGCTTCTAGAATCACGGGGTAGATTTTACACTGTATGCCATCCCTACCTGTCTGTGTCACATTAGATGACTGGAGGTCATATGAGAATATTAATCCAGGTAGGTATTTTTAAAGTGGGGTAAAGACATGGGCTTTCTGAGTTGGTAGAACTCAACTACCTTTTAGATTGAACTTGAAAATTGTTTTATTAATCATTCAGTTACATTCAGCAACATCAACTGTAATGTGAAAGGTAATTACAGCAATCAACTGAAACAGTACTCACTCATTAAAGTTATATATATATATTGTGTAAATAAATATATATATATATATATATATATGTGTGTGTATGTGTGTGTGTGCAGCAGATGTTTCTAACAATATAACCATTAATGCCGTAATATGTTAATGTAACAAACATTAACAATATAATTGAACTATTATTTTACAGAAGTGAATGAATTGTGGCATTACTGTAAAAATACAAGTTCACAGAATCTTAAATAGGCTCCTTCCTTTTATTTTATACTATTTTATTTGTGTTGGTTGGGTTGATTGTTTTGTTTTTCTTTAAAATTATTAATCGCCTTTAAAAACTATTACTCATAGTAGTGAAACTGTGTCAATCAGTTAAGGGCTAGATCACCATCCTGCAGCACCGTCGTCATTTTTAACAGTGGCCATTTAGATAATTAACTAAATAATATTGATCATTGTCAATGAGTGGAAACACATATAGCAAATGTTAGAAACCTATTCCATACCGCACAAGGAAGGTATCGCTCTGATGATACAAATTAGGATTATTGTTTTTTCCCTATGATTAAGATATTGGACCAGTATTGTTAAAATATCCTCTACTGCCTTCTTAGGGGAATGTTGTAATTGACCCACCTTTCATCAAGACACTGCTTTGGGCCTGCTAATAAAGGCACGGTAATGTTTGGGAAAACGTATATCACTAACATCAGAACGCCCAACCCCCTAGTTTAATAAGTCTGTAGTTACCATATAAATTGGTTAGGCCAACACAGTTTTATGCACATGATATGAAATAGAGAAATGTATTTTTAATGCTGAAAATTCCGAGTAATAGATATCACATCTGTAAAACTGGGACAACCCGATTTTTAATTTGCAGCCCAACACCGTAGTCTTCAAATGCCGAAGGGGAGGGAGGGTGGTTAGAGAACATTTAAATTGGCTTAGGGATGGTACAAATGTAAAAACCCTGTATCCATACAGTTACAATGCTACTAATGGAATTCCACAACACTTAAAATTGTATTTTTAAAACCACATGTGAGGTTCAATGAGTTTGCAACATAAATCTCTGGAAAAGCTGGATTTTGCCATAATTTTCCACCTTTTTTTAGTTTTCTTTGCTTGCTGATATTTCCATTCCATTCCATTCTTTATGGACACATTGGAAAAAATGCATCTGTGCCCAGAAAGCCCCAGTGCATTCAATCAAGTCTGTTACAAACCCACGGAGATTCCTCTCTTCCATACAGTATAATTAATACTTGTTCATTGCTAAATACACATCCACTTATTACCAGCCTTGTGAGTAATGTCAATAAAAACTACATATCATTATGAACAAAATCCTTCTAGGAAAATGTTGCACCTACTGTCTTTATGTATTTAAACAAATATCTTTATTTTGTTTAATGTGATGTGTACCTCTGATATGCTTCTGAAATCTTACATTGGTGTGTTTTGATTAAATATTGATGGTTTTAGGGGATTTTCCTCACATAGGCACTGTATTCTCTTTCCTCAATAAAAGGAGGCTGCATTCTTTTCCTATTTTATATTCTTTCAGAGAAGACACCTCTCGTCTCCCTATGGCATGGGAGCTCCTCTCTAAGTTGGGGGCTGTGGGCGCTCTTGTGAGTGGGGGATAGGGTGAGTTTGGTAAATCGTTGACTACACTTCCCACCCCTCCTGTATCTCCCTTGTATATATCGTGTCCCAAAGAAGTTGCAGCTCTTTATTTGATGGTCTTAAGACTCGCTGACCTGGTCTCACTTGAAAACCATATGCTGCCTATAAAATGTTACCCAATCTGACAATCCTGAAATCCTAATTAAGAATTTGCCATCAACAAGACAAACGTTTGAAGAATACTATTAAAGTAGTTGCCTACATTTTGTTACCAAGAACAATATGTATGATACTCTAGTGACAAGGGCTATGAAGTAACATTTTGTAAGTTATGGTGTATTGAAGTCTTGAGCAGGTTTAATAATATCAGAAATCCTTAAATTGAACCCTAAAAAACACTGAATGGGCTACTATCCCCAATCTTCAGGCATTCTGAGATGTATGTCTGTTTACATGGCTTTTCAGTTTTGAATTTGCCCTAGTCTGATTTCAAACCCTGCCTCAGTTTCATCCTTCTATCCAAATTTACTGTAAACCTGCCATCACCTAATAACATAGGCAAGTGTTCATTTAATGCAGACCCAGATTTCACAAACAGATTTCAAATAATGCTGAGCTGCAGTTTTTTTTTTTCTTCCTTTTTTCCCTTTAGTTCAGCACCCCCACTGCTGTTGAAATCGGTCTTTCCTGCCTTGCCTTGCTTCATCTTGGTTATCTGTGATAAAATGTCATAAAAACATCCGTCTATGTCACTTTCATTAGGAACTGAAACACTGCCCAAAACAATAGATATTTTAGTATATCTGTATATCTCTATGTTTAGAATATCTTTTTAAATGTGAATAATTTCTTGTGTCACACAATAATTTGTTATAAGAAATTAAGAACTTGTTTCCAACTAATATCATCGGTTAAGAACTTGCTTCCAACTAATATCATTGGTTAATAACTTTGCTTCCAGCTTATATCATTGGTTGTGGCTTTGTTATGAGGCCAATTTAATGGAAATTCAACATTATGTCCACTTGTTGACATGATGGCAAGTGATATCCTGAAATATTGTGGATTACATGCATTACAATGTTTATTTAGAAGTATGGATTCAGAATCGATAGAGGTGCCGTTTTGATTAACGAGTTTTGGAACTACCATGCCATATCTGCCTTTGGCACAGTGTGAAGCTGTGAGTGAAATTCTAAATATGCAAAGTAATATTGATTGATATTGCTAAATGATCATTAAATGTAAAAACTATTATAAAAATACAGAGTCCTGGGTCAGAAGTGACGTGTACTAGACACCCCTTACACACACATAAAGACAACACCTTTCCCTTTGCTGAGAAAATTCAATTCAGTTAACTGATATTGAAGCTCTGTTTTCATGCTGCTCCCACACTTTTGGAGAAAAAAGAAACTGTGGAGGCTGTGGCTTCTGTTTGTTTTTCTAAATGTATTGAACCAACTTCCGAAGCATCTCTATTGTTTATCTCTTGCTTTTTGCCTTTTTAGTACTTGTTGCATTCCTCTGCACGCTCCCAAAATTATTATTACGGTGATAGAAACCTGCAATGTCACAAACATAAATGTTTCAGAGGGTTTCTCCTTCTGCTGACACCACTGCAGTGTGCTCTGTGCGTACCAAAGGGACTCTGCACGGGGATCGGTTTTAAAATCAAACCACAGCCCAGTAAAACACAGTGTTCGCAGCCTTTTTCACACATTTAAACTCCTCGCCACTTTCATTAATACCCTGCAGATGGTTAAAGCACTGTAGAGTATAGCAGTGCATAAATAGCCAGATGGCCAATTTAGAGACCACTTTACATAATGCATGCAGATAACCAGGCATATTCGTGCGGCGTGGTTTGTATGTGCATCTCTGCCCCTTCACAGACATAGAGTACATTGTTTTACCTTTCTTGAAACAGTTTTGCACCGACTAGATTATATGTCAAAAACAGTGATATCAAACAATAATGCTTTGGTATTAATTATTCAAAATGCTGTTTCCATTGTTTTTTCCATTCAGAAAAGAAGTACAGTATATTTTTCTCTGCATATAAAAAATGTTAATGCGTCTGTGCTTTTTAACATTTGGGAGAATGGAGATGGCTATAATTTGCATTTGGATTTGTTCACAGTACTCACCAACCATAAATGCAATTTTTATTGAAAGACCATAGGAGAAATGTATTCATTACCTATTAGCGTGCAGGATAATTGGCTGTCATATTGCAAATACCAAAACAAACAAGCCAAAACAAAAAGTGATTACCAAGTGTGTATATAGGGATGTCGAAATTGAAACTTTATTTACTCTTGGTGAGTTGTCCACATGCTTTTTAACAATATTTATCTTAATTTATATGGAAATCGATATCATTAATAAGAGGGTGGATGGAACAGGCATTGCTCTTGGTGCAAATGCAATACATATTTTCTCTGTATTTCATTATAATGTCTTCACTATGACTAATACAATGAAGAAACAAATATTCTGGTATTTGCTTTAGACCTGTATCTTCAAAAATCCAAGCAAGTTTAATTATTTATATTAAAGGGTGTATACATAACTTTCAGAAGCATTACCTTTAACAATGTGGTTTAAAAGACATGGTAAACATTTTCAAGAGTCAGTGCCCTGGAAGTTAAAATAAATAAATACAGATTTCTGTTATGGCAGATGACAGCCTGTCGCACTGTGAAATACAAGGCTGTGGATTAATGTGTATGCATTACAAATAGTGGCAGAGTAAATCCACTGAAGCCATGTTCATGTCATTGCATTACGTTTCTTGTGCTCAGATAGTGTTGGGGAATTGTTTAAATCTACATATGTATCAGGCTGTTAAACATACTTTGTACACCAAACGTTACATACATTTCCCAGAAATACAAAATGAGAGAGCCCTTGGATGATGTGAAACTGTGTATTGAAGGTGCACTGATGGACAGGATAAACATTGGTGCACTCCAGTGGGCCACCTGTAATGTCAACTGAAAAGATATATAATTTATTTGCAGGCCTTAAAGGCTTATATACAAGACATTAAATCCCCTGATTTTAAAAGGGCTGAGAAATCCGATTACCCTAAATGGCTAAGTACAATAAGATTACCAGGGTTCACACACTTAACTTTGTTGTTAATTAAAGTATAAATTAATAAGATTCAATTTTCAAACAAATTCTGCATTCATTCCACCTTTTATGTATCAGGTGTAATCATTTTGTGCTTATCGGATGGTGTGTTTCTAATGAATGATATAATTTTCTAGTGTCAGTTCATGTTCTGACAAATGCTTCAATTACTATGCTTTTCCTGATCACTGATCTTTGCAGGATTACAAAACATACGGTCTGTCCGTCCTCCTGTCTATCTGTGCATTGATCTGTACATACATCTGTCTAATCTAAATCACCCTTTGGTGTAAAGCCCATGTGAACCTGATTTGAGTAAAGCACTATTTTTAAGAAATAGGTTAAAAGAAAAAGTAATGTTTTTGTCATTGTCAACTAGTGTAAGGAAAACAGAAACAGCACCACAGAGTTGTGTGTAACGCACTAGGATAAATAACTCAATTGCACAATGATTGCACAATTAGTTTATTTATTTTAAGGCTCTATAGATGAATGGTCCAACAATTTGTATTCCAAGTGAAAGAAAACACCACAAAACCTGGTGTTTCTTTGTATAGTAGCCTCAACTATCATCCCTACTCCATCAGGTTTTATTAGGTGGCTTCAATCATTGGCTAAAGACCATATTATTCTTGACTAATTAAGATAATTATCAGCTCAATTATGAAATTAAGTTCTTGGATGGAATACAAGAAAACTGTAAACCCTGCATGACATCTCTCCAGGACCAGGCTTGGTTCTTCTGGTTTTCATTCCAGTTGGGCTCTGAATGTTTTAATTGGACCATTTATTTGTTACATTCAGCCACGGTAACATATATTGCTCATTAACCATTTGAAGTTACCTATATAACCTGCTAGATTAGGGTTCTGACATCATGGATTATTGGACAGATCATAGTTTTTAAAGATGATACTCTAGTACACACCCAGCTGACATGTTGAATTCTTGAATGTGTCCATTTAAACAAATAATCAGTTTACTTAACACGGTAACAGAGAGCTTGAGGGAATTCAAAGAACAAAAGAGGAGAGAAGTCTCACTGTACAAACAGGAGTGGAGTTTAGTAAATAATCCTGTGGATCGTTTATATATATATATAATATGGCCAAAGGGGGGAGGGAAGCATGAGAGAACTGGAAATAACATAAATCAATAGTAAAGCCCTTTACAGCTTCCGTCACCCAAGCAAAAATAAAAGAGTAAAACAATAAATTGCAAGTGAGACAGAGAACCTTGTTGTTTGCAGAGGTCAGAGCACTGTGGTATTTGCATAACTTTATGCATCTTCTGCTCTCACAGGACTTCCTTGGTTAAAGCCAGACCCTCGGGCTGCATTAGAGAACCAGGAGAAGATTTTGATTTAGATTTGAGAAACATGTACACACATTACTCTTAGCTGACCTTTAAATCTTGTGGCAGTCAAGAATGACCAGTCAGGAGAGACCAATCGAACTCAGATTAACATGTTGACTTGATTTATGTTGAATGTGTAAATGCATCTTGTTACCCAAGGGAACATATTTAACTATATTTTTCCTAACTTGGTAATAACTCTAGCTAGTGCAGCATGTCCTATAAGCTTTTTACTTATTCTTTGTGTGGGGGTTTATGGGTATTTTCCTCCAGTGCTTGAAATCTGATGTTTTTTTAAATTATGATTTTTGTTATTGTTATTGTTTGCATTTAGAGTGTATTAATCAAATGATTTTGCTTTTAACTGTTCACACTGCTTATAAATCAGACATCCCCCAAGGGATTTTCTAGTTGCCCTGAAGCTGTAGAAACAGACAATAATTGATTAAATTTAAATTACATAGATGGAAAAATCACTGAACACTTTATCAGTATCATGTAAATGTACTGTATATTTTTGGTTCTGATTTAAATTATATTATTCCAATACAACATTTACAGCAGTACTATATATAAAGAGATTATTATTTTAATATGCATTTAAAATACCATAGAATCTTGGCTACAGGTCACATTTACATACATTTATTGTCACATTTCTTTAAAAAAAAATGTTAAAAAGATTAGTTCACACCTTAAATGCATTTAACTCTGAAAAGAACTGTAATTTAAAATGTACTTTCCTTTTCAGTTTTTATATGTGCAGCAGGAATTATAACCCTAAACATGCATCAGCATTGATTTAAATTCCTAGAATGCATAAAGTTGGAACTGCAGCCCTCTTAATTAATTCATTTTAATTTCTACATCCCAGAATGGAAATCCCACTCAGCTCAGTGTGTGGGTGTGTAAATATAGCCATGCTTTGTCAGGTGTCAGGCTTAAATGGAAGTCACAAGTACTCTGAATCTATGAGCACAGCTGCCATTTGACTTCACAACTCAAAGACAGCACCAGTGCTTTTCATTTTGTAGGTTTAATGCAAATCCTAATAATTAGCATCGGAAAAGATACCAATTATGGACAGTATCATTTGCAAATCCTGCAAGTACTAAATGTGTAGGATACAAGTGACATTACAGATCATACGGATTATTTATATATGTGTAATACTCAAAATACTTTTAGACATAATGACTATATTACAAATATAGTGTAGAGGCTGTGGCACAAAATATCTCTTCGCCTCTAACTGCTTTAACCTACATTGTCTTTAAGATCTATTTATGTACAGGGCTTGAGTTCATATTGTCAGAACGCGGGTGTGACATACCTCTTTATTTAGTTTTGGTGGCTCTGCTGAATAAGGGAATGGCAGAAGCATAAACAAGTAGTATTTGTCATTAGCTCTCACAACCCTGTGATTGGGTTAGGCATGTTTTAGAGAGAAAACTTCAGAATGCCAGTAATAGTGAAATACAACGAGATGACTGCAGGTCTGTCCTGCTCTCTTTTGTGTTACTTAGGTTTTAATGGTGTGGCTCAGGCTATCAGAACCTCCAAGAGCAAACAGATGATTCTGAAAATACAACACAATATTTTAAAACATAATATAAGACTTTACTATTGTACTATAGCTGCTCAAATAAAACATGGTGATTGTGTTGCATTGACTGGAAACGTCATGTTAGCAGTTTGAGATCATGCCCACATTCTCTGTATCTTATCCCTGTTAAGGCATAATCTATTTAAACTGATTCTCATTGAGTTTCTTGTTATACAGCTAAACATGTCCTTTTTTTTAAATACATACTTTGCTAAGATATGTTCCCAGTTTGACCTGTTATAAAGTCAGTGTGGTTGTGGAGTTTATCTAAAGCTATGCGTGGGTTTGAGGGCAGCACAGCCCAACCAAAAACAGAATCAAACTGATTGCCACTTTGGCACAAAAATATAATCCAATCAGCAGAACAGCTGAGGATCAAAAAGTCAACAATGAAAGGGATATTTTAAAGTGTAATGTATCATATATATTTTTTGTTTTGTTACATCATTCATTTATTTTTTGTGTAAAGCACACAAGGCTGCTAAAAAGTCAATTCAATACAGCTATATGTTCAATTATTATTTTATATATATTTTATTTGTCTAAGAATAATTTTTATGTTTTTTTGTTTAGTTTAGTTGTTGTGTCCCCCTGCAGCGCTGCATAGTCAGTTTGCACAAAATGCTTTCTGTAAACCTATATTAGCATTTGTGTGTCTATTCCATGCATCAATCAAAATTGTGCTCATGAAGCAAATATGCAAACAAAAACATTAGTGTGGCATGTTGTATGATAAGTATTGTAGTTACTGCATTATTCAAAACATCATTAACTTTATATTGCTTATTATTCTGTCTTTCTTAGCTAAAGGCTAAATGACAACATGTTAGGAACATAAATAATGTGGGTGTGCTGTTCAGAAGTTTAATATTGTTTTCCTGCTCATGCTGCATTACCAGTTTTCAATTCATTGTATTTCTGTGGGGGGTGGAGGGGGTCCAAACATAAACACATAACGGCAGACAGTAATAAACTGGAATCTTCTATGAGTATAAAATATTGAAATAATGACTACATATTCTTCGTATTGATCCATGCTGTTATGGGATGAACATTACATAAAACAGTTTTTTTTAAACTAAAGGTGTGCAGAATACAGATTATCTAATTATTTGACCTTCAATTCCTTCTCTGAATCAACACATTTCAATTGAAAGCTTTTCTGCTGTTCAATATGTTGTGTCTATAACCTTGGTATTCAAAAATAATGTATGTTCCTATTATCATCAGGTGTATTTCATGTCAAATTTTTAAATCCCCAACATAAAAAAATATTGTTATAACCACTAACAGAGAGACTTTAATTTTACATTTTCACACAGTGTTGTTTTTGCCTATGTTTATAATGTATTTCTAAATCTGAGATCTCAAACAAATATGCAAATTGCACCTGTTATATATATATATATACATATTATAGCCACACCTTAATGATATTTTTTAAATGCGTAACCCACTGTCAATTAAAAAGTGTCAGTTCAGAGACGGACTTACTGTACTGTCCTAGATAAACATACACTCACCTAAAGGATTATTAGGAACACCTGTTCAATTTCTCATTAATGCAATTATCTAACCAACCAATCACATGGCAGTTGCTTCAATGCATTTAGGGGTGTGGTCCTGGTCAAGACAATCTCCTGAACTCCAAACTGAATGTCTGAATGGGAAAGAAAGGTGATTTAAGCAATTTTGAGCATGGCATGATTGTTGGTGCCAGACGGGCCGGTCTGAGTATTTCACAATCTTCTCAGTTACTGGGATTTTCACGCACAACCATTTCTAGGGTTTACAAAGAATGGTGTGAAAAGGGAAAAACATCCAGTATGCGGCAGTCCTGTGGGCGAAAATGCCTTGTTGATGCTAGAGGTCAGAGGAGAATGGGCCGACTGATTCAAGCTGATAGAAGAGCAACTTTGACTGAAATAACCACTCGTTACAACCGAGGTATGCAGCAAAGCATTTGTGAAGCCACAACACGTACAACCTTGAGGCGGATGGGCTACAACAGCAGAAGACCCCACCGGGTACCACTCATCTCCACTACAAATAGGAAAAAGAGGCTACAATTTGCACAAGCTCACCAAAATTGGACAGTTGAAGACTGGAAAAATGTTGCCTGGTCTGATGAGTCTCGATTTCTGTTGAGACATTCAGATGGTAGAGTCAGAATTTGGCGTAAACAGAATGAGAACATGGATCCATCATGCCTTGTTACCACTGTGCAGGCTGGTGGTGGTGGTGTAATGGTGTGGGGGATGTTTTCTTGGCACACTTTAGGCCCCTTAGTGCCAATTGGGCATCGTTTAAATGCCACGGCCTACCTGAGCATTGTTTCTGACCATGTCCATCCCTTTATGACCACCATGTACCCATCCTTTGATGGCTACTTCCAGCAGGATAATGCACCATGTCACAAAGGTCGAATCATTTTAAATTGGTTTCTTGAACATGACAATGAGTTCACTGTACTAAACTGGCCCCCACAGTCACCAGATCTCAACCCATTAGAGCATCTTTGGGATGTGGTGGAACGGGAGCTTCGTGCCCTGGATGTGCATCCCACAAATCTCCATCAACTGCAAAATGCTATCCTATCAATATGGGCCAACATTTCTAAAGAATGCTTTCAGCACCTTGTTGAATCAATGCCACATAGAATTAAGGCAGTTCTGAAGGCGAAAGGGGGTCAAACACAGTATTAGTATGGTGTTCCTAATAATCCTTTAGGTGAGTGTATATTGCACACAAGCAGTAAAATACTACAGTTTCTAAACACTGGAAACAAGTATGTTTTAACCACAATAATTCCTCATTGATACTGACATGGGATGGCAGGGACATTTACAGTGCAGTGTAAAAGGGAATTTAATTCTAACAGGATTAGTTATAAATGGAATGTGCTACTGAATTTTATATCAGCACTGGCTTCATTATTATTTTCATTTAACACTCCACTCTGAATTATAAATATAAAATGAAATGTAAGTATTGTGGTACATGATATATATATATATATTATCAAGAATATTATCAAGAATTGACATTTCTTTGGTATAAATGTAGCTTTCAGAAACAATCAGTCTACAAATAAATGTGGTGTTTCTATCATATCTTGGAGCTGTGGAAAGCAAGCATGGTTTGAATATTACTTTCATATGCAAAATGTAGTGAAGGGTTAAGAGAAGTTTGTCTATTTTGCATTTAATAGCAGGAAGCTGCAGTAGATTAAAAAGAAAAAAAAAAGAATAAAGTTCTGCCTTTTAAATGTCTGTCAGTGAATACTTTTCCCAGATAAGGGTTTCTGACTTTAATCCATTTATATGTCCATGAGGAAACAAGATATTATACCAGCTTAGGTTTTCACTAACCATTTTTACTTGTATTATAAAGGGATAAAATAATGATAAAATGCATGTACAGCATAAGGATAAATGTAAGTGTTTATCTTGCTTAGGTTTATTTTGAATGAGAAACACATGATGTATATATGTAAGTGTGTATGTATGCCCCCTGTAATATTTCTTCACACCTTCCCTTGTGAGCTACTGTAATTGGGTCTGATGTCGGGAATTGGAATGATTTCCCGGGACTAAAGTGTAACCAGGGGGATTGTTTTTTCTTTACTTTTAGCAATGTTTTCATGAATTAGTTTTCCCCCTTTTTTCAAATTTCTGATCATACACCTACAGCTATTCCAATATTTAACTAAATTCTCTGAAACCATCGTTGTTGTCTGAAGAAACAGAGGAGTAGAATAGTCGGGGTGAATGCGAGGCCATGTATCTTCACATTTTCAATAAGTGTCTAAAAAATACAAGTTGCCATGTCAGTCATATGAAAATGTCAAGGTAAAAATATTATCCTTTATGTCACACTGTGTTATATGATTGAACATCTCACATTTCAGTCTCATTTCTCCTACAAACTACAGTCTTGTATTTGTCTTGATGTTACACTTGAGAAACAAGTGGAACAAATAGCAGGGGATCTAACTAGATAATGGGATTGAGTGTAATTTAAAACGGCAGTCTCCCCTCTAAACAGGAAATTAATTGATGCAGAGCTACTTCCTTTATTTTCTCCCTTGTTGTGGATCAAATGAAACTCCATACTACACATCAGAAATAGAGAAAGAAGAAAGAAATAAAGAAAGATAGAGACAACTGAATGAATAAAAATGACTTAAATGGTGTTATTTGAAAAGAAACATCAATATGGTATTTTAACATACTAGCTTGAAATCAAACTGAAAATCACTGACAATACCTAAATCATGTATTGTTTTTAATCTTCACAGTGGTAGCCCTTACATCAGTTATTCTTAGATGCAGATCAAACCTCAATGGTCTCACAATAGCAATTGGTATCGCATGAGTTTAGCCGACATTTTATGTTCTTGTTTTATTGAAATAAAAACAATGTATTCTTTCTTCAGATAATTTCATAAGGTGTACATTTTCTTTCAATAAATGAAATAAATTATATGTACAGCATTAGTGCTTGACAGAACATGAAAATGAAATGCGTGGTGATTGGGTAGGATACAGAGTAGACCAGCTCTCGTGTGTCTAAAATGTGTCCACTGGGTAGTTTTATGATAAATACTGATAATTTGGAAATGTATTTGGCAACGTGTTGCAGGGAAGATTCAATGCAGAATTCCCGGTTAAGCACCTGAAACCTGTATAAATTCAGCAATGTTTCATACCAGGGCTTTGTTTGAATATTAAAAAAACTATACTTGGGTGAAGGCCAATGCGTTACTATATACAGCCAGAGAAATTAACTTAAATAAATCTGTGCTTGAGATCAAAATGTCTTTTATATTTCTGTCGAATGTCTTGGGTCTGCCTGAACCGTGGGGGTTTTCGCAATTTCTCAGTGCAGTTGTAAGATATCCTCGATTCCAGATGATAAATCCTGCCATGCCACATAGATAAATGCTTTTTTTGTGAAGGCTGAGTTATTCCTATTGCAGCATGAACATGTTCTGTGCATTTCATGTCCTCCGCTTCTCTACAGCATTATAACCCCTTTCCCCTTTGGTGCCACATGATTATGTGAGGAAAGGCAGACCTTGTGTGAGACTAGCTGAATGATTTTCTCTTTGATGACTGGATTGCTTTTTTGTCTCTATATATAATGTGTGTGCATAACAGTATACTTGAATGTGTGTTAAAAAAGATCACCTACTGCTCGGTGCATTAAGAAGGTGACACTTCATTATGAATAAAATATGTTAAGTCCAGTGTTATTAAAATGATTTAATTAACCATGCCTGTCAGGGTAGGATCCCCTTCCAGGGTTACTTTCCTCTGTGCAAAGTTTAGCGGCTGGTCTCCGGGGATGGGGATTATGGCAGATCCTTTGCCAGCTGCTCTGTATGACTTGTAGGGGGGGTGGGGGAGCCTGCAGCCATTTCCACCTTCTTCCACAGCAGGCTAAAAGGAAGGAGTGCTTTGAGAGGAAGGAGGTGAAGAAGGATGAATTGTAAGGAATAAAGGGAGAAAAGCGACTAAATCAATGAAAGGGTAGAACATTTGAAAAACCTAATACCAATAGTTAATGCAGGTAACAGATATGGGCACCACGACTTTTAGCACTCTCTTGTTTTTCTTGCAGGTCATCCATCAGTTGCGACTGTCACAGAACGAAAGCACGGCCCTACATGAGTTATTGGAGTGGAGAAGGAAGCTGTGCGACGCGAGGGAAGACTGGCAACAAATCATCCATAAATCAGAGCACAAGACCATCGCACCTCCCCCCCCTCCCCCGCCCGGCAAAAAAACAACTCTGTCGAAGAAGGTGTGAGACGCATCTCATGACAGCCCGCTCCGCCTAGATTACTGGACCCATTACACTGGAGTCTATCAGATCTTTTTGTCCACTCCCCTTTGTCAGACAGAGACTGATGAACTAGCAAATAAGCCTGACTTGCTGGGTGTTGTGAAGCTCTTTCACATCCACAGCTGACGTCAGATACAGGGAACTAAGGACCGCAATGTTCTCACTTCAGGCTCCTCGTTTTAAAACCAGGGGGACTGATAAGGACCAGGCTGAGGACGGCCAACTGCTATAGATATACATTGGCAGAGAAAGCCCTATAATGAGAATGTTTCATCATACTGTCCAAAGGATGGAGCCATGTGTTTATATAGACGGCTGTTTCAAATAGTCACTATCTTCAAGAGAGAAAAGAAGTATTGTTAGCCTGTGTAACTTACTGAATGGTAACATAATCATTTTGTACACATCCGTATTTTTCTGGGATGAAAAGGGGACAAAAGCAGTCACATTTTTTTATAGGCCATGCTATGAAACTTAAACCCAACTGGTGCTGGTTGCCTTTACTTAATTGTACTGGTGACGGATGTCTAACAAGACTTCAAGGGGACATAATATTGACCTCAGTGCACTCACTTTTTAAAAACCTTTTCAGGTATGGCTATTATTACCAAGTTCAGGTTCTGGAGACCCTGAGATAACCTTGTAGTTTCAGGGAAATGCAGACATTTGTTGGCGAAACACTACTGATCGTCCTACGGCTAATACAATTGAATCTGAAATTGAAACATAAATAAATAAATAACATTAGAAGCCATTTTGCTGCTTATATGCTTCCCCCAGCATGGTTGTGCCATAATGTGGGATAATCTACAGCACTGATTTCCAGAAAACATGTTGGGGGGCAGCTTTGGACTTGAGTAGTTTTGCCTTTAGCATTTTGATTCGTTGCTTCTACTGTTATTTAAAGAAATGTTGCAACCGAAAGGAATACACATCCCAGAACAGAAATGACTTTGCTAAAGATGTGGTTCAGAACATACATAAGAATGCCATAAAATCCATAACATGAAAAGACCTTTTCCACAAACGATACCTCTGTGCCCTGAGTTGTATACAGTTTTCTTAAGCAGTCATTAAACGTATTGGCAAAGATACAACATTTTCCTACAGATATGATGCCGAATTTGTATATAGTTCGTATTCTATATAGGTCTTTCAGAAAATGTAACAGCACAATTACATGTAAATGTCTTTAGATAGCGATGAATACCTATACATTTCTATGCGATTTCCTTGAAAATGTATTTCTCATACTTTTCTAAAGCTGTTCCCTATTCATAAGATTAGACACTGCCAGCTCAAATCGCATACTGACATTTTTAATCCTACAAACTTTTGTAGCATTTCAAGTGTCAGCTGATTGCAAAAATCATCTCAAATAATGGTGTGCTTCAAGGACTGTATATACATTGAACTGTGATAGGTATCTAAAGTTACAAAATACAGATATGGGCACCTCTGAAATGTTGAGAAGACTGCCTGCACTTACATGAATGATTTTAATGAACTGAAAAAAAAAAGATACAATTGTTCAAGTTCATTTAATTCTGGGTACAATTCCAGGTACATTTTACCTGTAATGAATGACATTTTAAATGATATCATTTTTTTACATTAATATCTTCTTTTGTGCATGAGCGAGACGGTTTATCGATATGCAAAGAACCCTTCCAATTGCACTTCTTGTCTTTTCCCAGTATAGAGAGTGAGCTTTCTGAGAAACATTTCCAAACCTAACTAAACACTGTCTAATTATCATATTTACAAGCCAGTCATACTTGAGGTTTAGGCAGATACTTTGCTCTTTCTCAATACTTGCTTGTTCCTAGAAATACAACCGAGAGAAACAAAGCAGTGTTTACAGTTTACTGCAGTTGCATATAGTATAGACTACAGTTTTGTTGGTTGGTATGGATGATGACTCTATACTGCATCTGCAATGCAGTTCACTTAACATGTATGACTGTGCTATTTCTGCACCATTTTGTGTTAAATAACTACATGAATAAAGCAAAACAACAACCAAGCAAATAAACAAGTAATGCAATTGTGCAATATCCTGACATTAACCCCAAGATGTTCATGACTGTTTTTTATACACCCCTCCAGTTTACTTTTATATAAGGCAGGATGTGCACTCAGTTCTGTGGTTGATGTTTTGCAAATACTGCCCTGAAGAGAAAAATGACAACAGCACATTTTTTCAAACTTCCATCACCGCCACAAAACTTTCTTGTTTGGTTAGCAGTCCGTCTGTTATTCGCTCAAATGAAGCACAAAGCCAGACAGAAGGCTTTATGTGGCTGTACATGTTTGCAGCTCACATTTTCATTGTTGTTTCATCTGTCCTTTCAGTCAGATTCAACGCAACCAAATCTGCAAATCTACATTTCTATATAACTGACTGGTGAATTAATGAACCCTTTGCACTTGTGAAGAAGTTTAAGGAGTCGTATACCCCTCTTCTCCGAAAGAAAAATGAGACAATTTGTGAAAGTAATTGTTTTTTCAACTTGTTTTTATTCATACAGTAATTCTCCCCAGTGCTACATTTGTATGTCCATTTCTCTGAATAAAAAACACGGGGTGCACTGAAATGAATGAAAAACACAGTATGATGCTGCTTTGAATTTGCATGGCCACATCAGCCCAAACAGAAAATTATTGTGCTTAAGACTTTCTTTTCTGTGAATATATTGTCATTGTATGCCAACTAACATACATTACTTTTGGCTGGTAAAGGTTCCTTGTATAAGTACTTTAATTCCAATTAACTCACTCACTTTTTCACACACTACTAAAGGCCAAGACTTTCCTTTCAGAAGAGAAATCACGTGCCCTTCTGCAGTGAAATGCAAATCATTAGGGCAACATTTCAGAACAGTCCTCTTGCCTTTTGGTGCAGGAAATGCATATTATTGGCTTTACACAGTCCATAAACATTGCTATTATGATGTACTGTATATTAGAAAAAATTGTGTGTTGTGCTGCTTTTTCATAATTTTATTTTGTAAATTGAAATATAATTTTAAGTTCAATTTACGCTATTTGTTTTGAAATTGTGGTCTGTTGACATGTTTTCAGCATTTTATACATTCATGTAAAGCAATAAAGCACAAATTGTGTCACTTCCACACTCATGAAATGCCGAACACGGTTCGAGTTCAGCCGAAGCCTCTCACAGGATTTCGTTGGTCCTCCTGCATACAGAAATGACTGTCTTATCTGGAACTAAAATAAGTTTGCGCTTTCCAGTAGTGATGCAGACAGCAATGGCTTTACTGTATTTTTCTTGATTGTCCATCCTTTTTAATTTGATATGGAGAGGGAAGTTTATTATTTTACCTCAGGAGATCCTTTTAGGAGGTAGGAATATGGATCTTGTTACTGGCCTTTTTCTTAATTTTATAAGTAACTATAACCACCTTAATTAAAATATAAAATAAACCAGTCTATCAATACAATTGTGGATCTTAACTGGAACAACATGACTTCAAAACATATACATCTTGCTACCAGAGTATTCATTTATATTTTTGCCCAGTAACCTCATTTTGTATATAAGTAGATTTCCTTCAGTTATAAAACATATTTTGGAATTGAAGCCATTCCATTTAATTACAAGATGCATTGCTAAAATTAAAATGATCAAACTCCACACGTAAAAACTGGCATCAACAAGCTCAATAACTGTGGCTTGTATAAACTGATTACTCTTGTAAATATTATGTATTAAGTATGGCATCTTTGTGAGGTCAAAACAAGTTAATGGTGTTTCTTAAATCAAGACAGTTTTTTGAGAAGTCAGTCGACCCTGACATTGAGTAAACATTGTAATAAGTATTTTATTTTGCGTTGTTCCAAACTGGTGCACTCCTCATCCACTTTAAATATTTTAGATACTGTATATTGAACACTGTGCCACATATGTCACATACTTTTTCTGCAAAATGTTAGCTTGCCAACTTAACATTGTTTATTTGCTTATTTATTCACTTAGTACTTCATTTGTTATTTATTTGTAATTGTTAATTGTGTTTTATTGTTAAAAACATAATGTCACACTGCCTAAGAAGGTTTTGCACAGTGGAAGTGTTTAGATTGAACTTCTACCCATTTCTTTATAGAAGATTAAACCCTTATATAATAGGTGTCCATTTGAGCATTTTTAAAAGTGCATCTTGTTTTGCCTGCTCTACTAGGAATGTACCTTTCTGTCCAGTTTTCTTTAAACACATGAATGAGCATTAGCATATGGAGATTTGTAATCTCGTCAACCTGCTCCATTAAAGATACTTGCACACAGCCAGTTGGACTGATCCAAATAATTACTTTTAATGTTATCTCATGTCTGCACATATACAGCTTAAGTCAAAGCGAGACGTGAGTAACTGAAATCTGAAAAGTCTTTAGAAGATGGGTTACATAACTGAGTGACAAATCATTTCATTATGACTCCACAATGTGATCATTCAGAAAGAGAAATGGCCACAAGACCTTGAAGGAAACTGTTTGGACATAATCACTAAGTTGTGCCTTTGTCCCAGTAGCCCAAGGAGTTCAATGAATTATTGGCACCCAGTAACTGATTATTTGATGTGCCATACACATATTTTACCTTGACTAAAGACATGTTAAGATATATATTATTTTTTGTAATATTTGTCATATTAAATTGCAGTACATTCCACCTTTTTATGTGTTTAATTGTTTTAATCATCTCAGTATTTCAGTTTGTATGTTATAGTGGGGCATCTGTGTTCATCGTTAAATAAGAGTCAGTGAAGTGCACAGCACAGAGCTTGGCTGTTTAAATTAATGTGATTAGATTTAAAAGTGACTATCAATCCCAACACAGACAAGCATGGCTGAAAATGAAAATAATGAAATGACTCCTTCCTTCTGTGCAGAGGTGCACTGATAAAATATATCTGTCCTTTTAACAGAATCATTCACTGCACTTTTGGCAGATTCTTCTCACAAGCTGTTCATTTGAAATTATAAATTAATTTTGGGTGGCAGAAAACATATAAAAGGCATGTCACAGAAACACTCATCTAATTTTCTTTCTCTCACCCAGAAAGAAGTTACGTTCACATATTCAGTGGATCATACATAATAAACATACAGGGTATGAAATGTCGGGCAATGTTTTTTTCTGACAGTGCTGACATCATTTTGAAAGGATTACATGGTCTTGGGAAGAGGAATTCACACGGGACACTTTTGTCCTTCACAAGAAACAAAACTGTAATCATGACTTTAGTACAATCATATCAATCACACAACCTTGATTTTTTAATTAGATTTTTTTGGCTTTTTAATGGCAGCATTGTCTTGCAATTGAGAATTGGACATAATTATGATTGTTCAGTTTATAAAGTATTATATATACAGCTCTGGAAAAAATTAAGATACCACTCCAAGTTCAATGTTAAGTGGTCTCTTAATTTTTTTCAGAGCTGTATACATATGTGCCAGTAAGATTATTTAAAACATAAATCTTTAATTATAGGAGTTTTACACACACAAAACTACAATTAAAGCATCAACAACATCAAACAGGACCTTATTTTTGTATTCCCTTTCTCAAAACAAAAACTGTAACATGGAGTGTACAGTACAGTGATGAAGCAAGTCGCCACATGACAATCCCTGTACAGTTTACGGACTGATTATAGTTCACATACTAGCAAGTGGGTGTCAAGGGAAATCGGGAGAGTATAGTTCCAACTGGCTGCAAAGCCTGCCTATGGGAATGTATATATAAAAAAATGATGTGACAACCCAGGGTAGGTTTCATCAAAATACATTTAAAACCTGGTTATTACTGGGACAGGTAAAAATATCAGCAATTTTTTAATTAATGCTATTGCCAATTACAACTTAGTACATTGTAGTTGGACAAATATGACCCCAGAATTGACTATGCATACTTTTCGCATTTCACTTTTTTTCTTTTACATACAAAATTTGCCACTGTACAAAGAAAATAATGTATCGAATTATGTATGTACAGTTAGGTCCATAAATATTTGGACAGTGACACAACTGTCATCATTTTGGCTCTGTACGCCACCACAATGGATTTGAAAGGAAACAATAAAGATATTTTTTAAGTTTAGACTTTCATCTTTAATTTTGAGGGTACTTACAGCCAAAGTGGGTGAACGGTGTAGCAATTACACACATTTCTATATGTGGTCCCCCAAATTGTATTACTGCAGTTGTCTTTAGTTCCTGCTTGTTCTTGGGGCGTTTTGCCTTCAGTTTTGCCTTCAGCAAGTGAAATGCTGCTCAATTGGTTTCAGGTCAGGTGATTGACTTGGCCATTGCAGAACATTACACTTCTTCGCCTTAATGTCTTGGGTTGCTTTCACAGTATGCTTCGGGTCATTGTCCATCTGCACTGTGAAGTGCCGTCCAATGAGTTTTGAAGCATTTGGCTGAATCTGAGCAGATAATACAGCCCTAAACACTTCAGAATTCATCCTGCTGCTTTTGTCAGGAGTCACATCATCAATAAATACAAGGGAACCAGTTCCCTGGGCAGCCATACATGCCCATGCCATAACATGCTTCACAGATGAGGTGGTATGCTTCGGATCATGAGCAGTTCCTTCCCTTCTACATACTCTTCTCTTCCCATCATTCTGGTACAAGTTGATCTTTGTCTCATCTGTCCATAGGATGTTGTTCCAGAACTGTACAGGGTTCTTTAGATGTTTTTTGGCAAACTCTAATCTGGTCTTCCTGTTTCCTGTTTACATCTTGTGGTAAACCCTCTGTATTTACTCTGGTGAAGTCTTCTCTTGATTGTTGACTTTGACACAGATACACCTGCCTCCTGGAGGATGTTCTTGATCTGGCCAACTGTTGTGAAGGGGTTTTTCTTCCGTGGTCTTCCAGGCCATTTGGTGTTCCTGAGCTCACCAGTGCATTCTTTCTTTTTAAGAATGCACCAAACAGTTGATTTGGCTACACCTAATGTTTTTTGCTATCTCTCTAATTGGTTTGTTTTGATTTCTAAGGCAAAACTGAAGGCAAAACGCCCCAAGAACAAGCAGGAACTAAAGACAGCTGCAGTGCAGGCCTGGCAGAGCATCACCAAGGAAGAAACCCAGCATCTGGTGATGTCTATGGGTTCCAGACTTCAGGCAGTCATTGACTGCAAAGGATTTGTAACCAAGTATTGAAACTTATAATTTAATTAATGATTATGTTAGTTTGTCCAACTACTTTTGAGCCCCTAAAATTGGGGGGACCACATATAAAAATGGGTGTAATTCCTACACTGTTCACCCAATTTGGATGTAACTACCCTCAAATTAAAGATGAATGTCTACACTTAAAGAACATATTGATTGTTTCCTTTCAAATCCATTGTGTTGGCATACAGAGCCAAAATTATGACAATTGTGTCACTGTCCAAATATTTATGGACCAAACTGTATGTATTTGTTTATTTATTTTACAAAATTGAAGCTGTTTTCCATACCTAATGTACCTCTATGACAAAGTGGAAATATATGTTAATCCCCTCAATTGCTGACCACATGATATTGGTCCACATTTCTTATATAAATGTGTCACAGTGTTAAAGATAATAGCTAATGATTCTGATTTTATTACATCTTTGCCAAATTGCAGTGGTTAAAATCAATTTCACAAACAGCGTATATATGTAGAGAACCTTAAATGCACTACTTTTAATTATTTTTTACACCCTGAGTAAACACCCTCCCCACCCGGAATTTTATCATTTTAGATTTTTTTCAATAGTTCCATGAGTGTAAATTTACTTTGATTATATATAAATCTAAAATCCAAACAATTTCTACTCTATCGAAAACCAGGGCTGATTTATCAACTCCATTTCTTCCCCACAAGAGAGTTGTCTGCTGAGTTTTAAAAATAATGTTTCTGCATATTGCCAACCTGGCCCGGGAAAGGTGTATTGTAATTTGTTTCTGTAAACATCTCATAATGCAGAGGAGGCAGTGCACTCTGGGGCAGGGATCGCCCTCACAGTTACGGGCCCTGTGAGTAAGCCGTGCTCATTACTCCACCCCCAAAAGAGACGGAGAGGCTTGGCAAGGCAGTAATCACCTACTATGTGATCTTTGGAGCTGTACCAGAGGGCATACATATCGCACCGCCTCCCTCTCAACCACGGCGCGTCCCTGCACTGCACTTCACAGACAGCTGAACAGTAGGCTCCATTTTCCTTTTGACACTGCTGGAACGCTGGAGGGGAAGGCAGTCTGGGCCGGGGATCGAACCCTTATTGTTGGCACTGTAGGAAACCTCATTACAACTACGCCAAAAGGCCCAGACCGCTTGTCAAGACGATAATCGGCGGCTACATGCAGACTAAGAACTCTGCTAGAGGGCATGCACAATACAATAGATTTGAAAGTTGGTTGATGGTTATAACACAGCGTCGTCCCGACACCTGATTACCAACAACAACCATGAAGCAAACCAAAGGCTAATAATCTGTCTGTCCAATACTTATAGTAGTTATTATTTATTTATTTTCATTGTTTATTTATTAGCAGACGCCCTTACCCAGGGTGATTTCCAGTTTACTTCCTGAATGAGATGTGAATCAGTAGATAAACAGAGATGAGGGGTTTCTTCTCTCATTGCTTTTCCATTATGGAGTCATGCAAGAGTGATACATTCCACGTAACTGTGCAGTTTACTGTTTCAAGTCAGCTTCCCTGACCCCTGCATAAAGATTAACAGTACACTGGTTTATCTAGTTAAATTAAATCAGGGGTTAGCATTCAAAAATTGTATTACTTTTTTTTGTGTGTAAATTTTTGATCGTTTTTTTTTCTATTTAAATCTACTGATAATGAACTGCAAAAGATTTGAAAAGGGGACCCGATCTAACTTTTATATAAGAACATAAGAACATATGAAAGTTTACAAATGAGAGGAGGCCATTCGACCCATCATGCTCGTTTGGTGTCCATTAATAACTATTTAGTCTATTTTTAAATGTTCCCAAATGTTCAGCTTCAGCCACATCGCTGGGGAGTTTGTTCAGATTGTGACAACTCTCTGTGTGAAGAAGTGTCTCCTGCTTTCCGTCTTGAATGCCTCGAAGCCCAATTTCCATTTATGTCCCCAGGTGCATGTGTCCCTGCTCATCTGGAAATGCTCCTCTGGTTTTGAATCAAGTCCCTATGTAGTCTCTTCTGTTCCAATGTCTGAAAATTGTAATAAACTAAAGAAGTGTATGTGAATGTCAACATATAACATTGCTTTGGAATGCTTAGGACAATGTAAAGATATATATTTGAATATGCATTATTAAATGGAAGTTATAAAAACTATTATATTATTGATAGTTCTATGGAAATTGTAGAAGCATATAAAATGTCCATAGCAAATTGTGTCAGTGCTCAAATCCTTTACCCTACTGTAGTACTATTTTTTTTCAATACTATAACTGTATTAAGCTTTGTCTGCCTAATCTATTAATGCAGACAAGCTTGTAACTTTCTTTCCATCACATTAAGTATATTTACTTTTTTATACTTCACATTTTCCAGGACTTCTTCCATTCTCTCATCCTATCAGATTTGAGGTTAGTTCATTTGACAAGTGCACTGGAAAACATTAGGGAGTGTTTCCCCTTAATCAAAACCCCTCTCCAGATACTGTAAGACAATAAGCCACATCTGAAGCGCAATCAGTAGTTTAAAGCACATATTGTACAGATTCGGTTACACAAACTCTATGACTCATGTGGCTGAGCAAGGACGGGCTGGCCATGAGGATGAGGTTGTGGGATGTCAAGGGGAAGTTGCCAGAGTAATGACTGGAGAGAGAAAGATGGCTCTTAAATTACTAAGATTGCTTTTGTTAGTATAAACAACTCACCCCTAAGCTGTGCTAAGGTTTGACTTCCTCGGGAGGTGGATTGGAGGCTTCCTAACTGCAGTGTTAAAAGAAGTCAACTTCATCTCTTACATTGGAATTGCATTAAAAAAGGGACACCTGTGGCATTCTGTGAAGCTGTAGTATATATATTTGTTTTTTTCTTTTCCATTCACATTTCAATACAAGACCCTTACTGCTGATTAGTACATTGGGTCATATACATCCCTAAAGTACATTGCTAAAGTCGAAAAGGCTTAAGCATTTAATGATTTCATTCTCATTTTATTTTTTTGATTTTGAAGACTTTGTAGTATCATTTGAGTTGTGTCCTGTCCACCGGCATAACATTGCTTTCAAATATCACTACTGAACTTTAATCATAAACTATAAATATACACTTTCTGCAAAAGCTGCAATTGAAGAATGGTTAAAAGTACTTTATTGGAGCTGCAGGGTCAATAGGCGTTGTTCCACCTTACCTTTCAGTTATTATATTCAGTTCTCATAGCTGGGCATTGTTTTCAGGTGAATTATTACACTGAGACTGGTATGTTGTACAACAGGATCAGATTCTGTCATGTTTGGAAAATGATCCCCTTAAATTTGATCCATGGTTCTTGATTTCCTTTATTTTTAAGAATATATCTAATATGTATGTATTATTATTATTATTATTATTATTATTATTATTATTATTATTATTATTATTAGTTAATAAACAGCTTTGTCTGGATGAAGGTTTTGTATCTGAAAGGTGAGGACATTTAACGGTCTGATCTTCCAGAGAATTCAAGGAAGGTGGTTTCTCATTGGTAGAACAATCACTCAGCTGGAGTTCTCAGGCTTCTCATTGGTGGAAAAGGCACTTTGCTGGACTTCACAGAGCGAGTTTTACTCTGGAATTCCTCCAGGACTGTGAGGATTTCATTTGTAGATTCAGGCACTTTGTGTAATAGAAAGTCTGGTTGGAGGTTTATAAACCTGGATTTCCTTTCTTTTGGGCTTTATTTCACCAAATGTTTATTATAGTATCTGCTACCACAACATAATATATTTTTTCTTATGTTTGTGGACAATTTCTTTACCAACACATTTGTCTGGAGTTCTGCAAGGTCACATGATCAGGGTATATGTGAACAATTATTTGGTAGACGATGCCTTCTGTTGCCTATCACTATTTCTTCCACTGAATCATGTGTTTATCCTCAACACATAAAAAATATATCTGGTTCTCTGGGAGTTTCCTTCTGCTGATAATTGAACATACACTTGATGTGACAGGCTTGACCTGCTCTGAATGTTTTACTGGGGGATTCCTTGTTTCCTGTAAGATACATCCTTCACTTACTTTTTCCTGTAATAGCCCCCTTCCTCTCCACTACATTGGTAAATTACACACAGTGAATACCTCAGGAGAGAAGGCATAACAGTGCAGGCTGTCAGGCCTAATGGCTTTCGTTTCCTCAGGCAAAACCGGCCTGAGATTGCTCCATTTTACAGGTGACATGTGAGATGGGTAATGTAAATTGTGATACACCACCATTCCTAATGTGTATTCCAGGATAAACTGCGTCCCAGCACCCTGTGGCTTTTCCACAACAAACCAGAGAACCTGCACTCAGCTCTTTTAGCCCACAGTTTTTGGTTTTATAGTATTATGGCTTGATCACCCCCTCCAGAGAGTGATGGCAGTAACTGAATTGTGGCAGCTGTGCCTGTTTACCAGTGATCACTCTCTTTTGGAGATCAGAAAACACCTCTTGGGAAAAGGACCATGGTTGCATATCTAATCACGGTCTCCCCCGAACCCTGTAGATGCGTTGCAAGCTAAAAAAAAAGTCTCTCCATGGAAGATAGCTTTACGACAGATAAGATATCTATTTTTAGCAATCTCAGTGTTTTAAACATACCTTCAGTGACATTTGATTGTTGTGTTGCAGAGCCCGAAATGTATCTCTCTAACACAAATGCTAAACTTATCATTTATACATGTAGTAATCCACTACCTCAGCCTCTCTGTCCTGTACAACCAGTAGTTTGCTGTAGGGAAACTACAGGCTTTGGCCTCTGGCAACTTGCCCCTATGCCCGTATTCCCCAAAGTAACCCTTTTTCATTAATAAGAATAATGTCAGCTACCTTTTTCCTCAATGAGACCCAGCCCCTCTAATATCATCTGAATATTAATAAGTAAACCCTTTACATAGCAAAATACTGTGCTTATTCCCTCTCGTAAAGATCAGGCCAGGAGGCAGATGTCACAGCAGCCACGTTCACCAGCTTTTGCGTCTTAAACTCCCATTTAAAAGAGTCTCGGCCTCGCACTCAGTGAATGTTAATGCTTTATCCAGATGCGGTGGAAGACGTTTGTTTGAAGGCCCTCGTCGTCCCTGTTTACATCATTTATTTTTACATACATCACTTCTGAAATGTAAAGCAACCCTAAGCTGCCTATTTCAGTGTCAGTAAGGTTTACAAATGTTAATTAATATATTTCTTTCATGACATTTCCTGTTAAGAACAGATAAACCAAACTGTTGATCTGTAAAAAAAAATGCTGGGGAACATTGTTTAATGTTAAAAGAAACCACATCGGCAGGTTTTTCACTGAAAAGTAAGAAACTACTCTTCATATGTAAGCATTGACCTTTTTAACACATCTGAAGTGCTTTAATAGAAACACTTTCACATATAATAATAGTGGAGGAGATATGTACAGTCTAGCATACCACTAAATCTTACTCAATACATAGTGGTCTTCTCTCCATTTGTCAGCAGTGTGACATTCTCAGATATAAACCTACTATAAAAAAGGGAATTATCTGAAGACAATTTGAATAAATGATTTATTGTACCTACATATTTGTAAAGGTTGTCCAAAGAAAACCACATATGCAGACTAATGAAATTCACACAATATCAAAGCCCAGCTTTCCACATGTTTTTATATTTTAGAGCTCTCTGAATCATTTAACCTTCTGTCTGGTAAAGTGACTAGCTGCTATGTCACATTATTGAAGATTGGAGTCTCACTGCTTTTTAAGTCCGAGATACTCTTAAAGGACTAACCAAGGTTTATGTAATGAAAGTTGGAGTAGTCTAGAAAGATCGTATGACAATCCAGCCACGTACAAATCAACACAAATGGCATTTGCCATTTACACACAATACTGTCAGGGGTCATAAAAATCCCAACACATGATGCATCCACCCAAGTATGGCTTTTTATGCCAAAAGGTCAGTGCTTGCAAGCCATTATGTACTGCACTTTGCATTACAAATCATCTGATTAAAGCAGACACTTCATACCAATCTAATTATAATAAGTAAAAGTGGCATGGGAATGATACTGCAGAGTATTACTTTATTCTAATACTGTCAAATGTCATTGAGATGATGGTGTTCATGGTTCATCCTTAATCTGTTGCTACACAATGTGACTGAAATGTATGTGCACAATTTCACTAATTTCACTAACTAATTTGATATTTAAAAACAAACTGTTGACCTACATGTTAGGTCCATGTAGCTCTATATTCTTGATGGATGTACCTTTTTCGTATTTTTCTTATAGTTGCATATGTAATCTTCAGAATTCTGACTTGAGTCAATAAAATGGAAAGCATAAAGAGGCTAGCTTTAACACAATAATTAAATCTTTATCCACTACGGTGTCTGAACAAGGACAAACAATATCAATAATTTTCAGCCTATGACTCACAAGTGGCACCTGATGTGGTAAAAACACTCACATAGTGTGAGGTACAGTGAACTTTTAAATGCCAGTTTCTTGGTAAACAAATTGTTTTATTTTCAGCACTGTAGTATTATCCCTAACCAGTTTTACTTTGCAGAGACATGGTTGTGTGACAAAGTCTTTAACTCTGCTGCGACTGAAGAAATCGTTTCAAGCAAGGATATATGCCTTTGCTACATGAGCAATCGCAGGTCTGCTGAAAGAACTGGCCTTGGTAAGACGTGATAATCTTTCATCCATTTCAGCCATCCATTTGAATCATAAAAGGCACATGCCACATGTCTGAAATTAAAGTGAATGGGGAATGGGATTAAGATTTAGCAGATGCATGAAATGGACTTTAGCCCACCACAGCACCGAGACAGAGCTGGATAGGGTAAATTAACTGCAAGAGCCGTGTGGCTTACCCCACAATGCTGTTCCAGCTCCTTATATTAACATGGATGAAAGGGATTTCTTAAATGTAAATCCACAATGAAGCCACTTCACTAGAGAAGCCCAAACCACAAGTAAAAATATGCAGCCAACAGACCATATAGCCCTCGTCTTGTACTGTGTTGGTACCTCTGCATGATACTATATGTTTCCATTTTAAATCAGATCAATTACAAGATTTATCATATAAATGAACAGCCCCAAGCTGACGGAAAGACAGCTGGTGGCATCGAATATGCAAAATGCATATACCATAAAATCTGCATTTCACATGTTTCCCCCTTTATTTAAACTTGCCATTAAAAGCCTGGCAGTGATATATGAGCCAGAGTGCCATCAAATTCAACCTTAACTGATTTATTTTTCATTGGTGTCTTGATTGCGTCTGAAATGTGGCTCCTCTTCCACATGCATAAATAGGCAGGATATTAATTTCTGTGCTTGTATGTTAGCCTTTAAAAATGCCATTAATACGGCCACACCAAGAAGAGAGTCATTATTCATCCAGGCTTCAATTTACTGAGCTATCTGTGTAGCAGTAAAGAGTTTCTTAATCTTCCTAAGCAAAGGTGAAATGTTTCTCATTACAGAATTCTTCACCTGAGGCATTGAATAAACAGAGCATGCCTGGTAAATTCCTCCACAAGACCTGAAAAACATCTGTCAGTCGAACAAAGGATGAAAGCTGAGGTCTTCGGAATTCACCTGACATTTCCCCTAAAAGTGCTAAGAGTTAGGATTACAAGACACAGCTAAGATAAGCTTTTGCTCTGTTTTACATACCGCATTTCAAAGATTACACAAGATCAGGTAAAACTATTGTAAGGGTGGAGTGTTTCACAGCATGGCAATTAAATATCCCCTTTTAAAGAAATAGCTTTAATTGTGTGGTCAAGATGGCTCCTGGGGCTCTGTTTGGAAACTTTACACTAAAAGATACCTTCACTATTGTTTAAAAAGTCCCTGTTTGCGTAATGACCATCTGCTGTTTTCGAACAATTAACTCTGAATTACAATAAATCGCGTGGGTTGAGAAGCCGTACATATCAATAAATTATAAGAACTCCATTAATTTCCATTTCTAGTTAGCAATTTTTCCCATGGGGGCCACACCATTTACAAACCATAAATATCCAAAATGCTAAATGTTTAACACATTAGTCTTGACAATTGCCATAGTTTACATAGCTTCAAAGCTCATAAATATTGCTTTACCATGTGGGTCAATAAATGCTGATGCCACCTTTGAATGTTTCATTATTTTGTGAATACAAAGACCAGTGAACAATTCCATAATTAAGGCAATTCAATGCTGATATACAGGCTTCTCTTCACAAACATTCATGGCATGGGGTTCAGATCTGTTTACTGCAAATCATGACAATGTTTTTTTTCAAAAGAAAAAACTTACGAGAGAAAACAATTACACATTTTGTCACTCAGTGTGGTCTCTACTTCCTTATGTGTTGTCCTGTTTAAAGTTTACCACAAACTCAATAAACCTCATTAAAGCAAACTTGTATTTTGCAACATATGCCATGTACATGTGTCATGATGGTCATTTTAAGACTGCACCACATGAGGAAGATGCAATTCCTATAATAAGAACTGCAGTGTTGGTTTACCATGTGACATGCCAGTGGCACAGCAAGGCACAAAACATGCCATTTGGCAGTTTAACATTTCTACTTTGGTAAAACACAGGATGCACATCAAGTTTGTAGCACTTTAAAAAGCACAATCATGTTGGTGAATATGTAAGCAATGGAAGTGTGTCTTAAAGTAAATGCTTTCGCGTCAAGTATTTAGGGTAACTGGGTGAAATATCATTCAATGTGACTCAAGAGAATGATACAGTATTGTGCCCTTAGGGATATATATAGCTGTATTTTTGAGTAGTTTTAACAGTTTGCTAATAATTCAGGGTTTGCACTGTAATTTAATGAAGTGCATTATTTTCAAATAAGATATTTAATTTACAAAAAGCACCTCTAGCTCAGATTATGGAAATAGTCACCAGAGAGCTCTGAAAACTTCAGTCTGCACACACAAGGGAAATCATACATAATAAAGAAAATAAGTAATCATTTTGCTAATTCCTCCTAGGGGCAGAATCTCTAAATTAGATAATTCAATTAATCTATTATTATAGTTTAGTAATGTAAGGAAACTTATTTTAGGAGATTCAGCTAATAGCTTTAACTTGTAGACATGGCTACATTATAATAATTGTTTTCCACCGGGAGAAAGAGAAAATAATTTGCTTGTGTCTGTCCGGTCAATGAAGCAGACACAACTTTGACGATAAAATAGATTTACACCAGTAGGCTTTTCAAAGAGTCTGAATCAATGCATCAGTTCTGTATTATTACCACACCTTAGTTAAGACAGATCCAGTATTGAGACTGTCACAGTTTCCCCAGCTGCAGAGTCATTTTGTTGTTGTTGTTGTTAATCTCTAAAATTAATAACCAAAAGAAAGTAAAATAATTAATCAGTGTTTTAAGTTGTGAATCCAATCTGCATGTTTGCATAACATTGTTTTCTCTTGCTCAAATATAATTTTGTTTCTTAAAATACAAAATATATTTAAAAAAACATCTGATGCAATTAGCATTTTAATCTGTGTGCTGTTTGTTTTTGTTTATTTGTGTTTCAAGACTTAACATCAGGATAACTGGTTAAGATTTTTTCAATAAGTACAAATACTCTCAATTGAGTTGCTGTTGCACTTTTAAAAGAGTGCCAATTCAGAAACGTAATTCTGCTCAAGAGTACACATAAAGTACGAAATCAATCCTGTGTTAATTACTGTAGTTATTGCTTCAGGTACCCTCTATATAAATGTACCACTTTATATGCACATATAGGTGAGGCAGTACCAGTGCTAGATTTATTAACTCATCAATCTTTAGATAAGTATCTAAAGTATCATTAAGCTTCTTATGAAAGAAGGATTTGTAGTCAGTGATCAACACTGTAAATCACAGATGGTCCTTTAATAAATAATGGCATTCATTATGAATAACTGAATAACATGATCTATCAAGCAAGACATTAAAGGAAAACAAAGCATAAAGCAGTGGCCTGGCACTTAAGTGTGTGGAAACTATATGGAAAAAAGTAATAACGTTCAAGTACACTTTGTGAAAAACATTTAAACATGATTGGATTCGTTCTATAGAGTGCAAATGTGACTGTAGTAAACAAGAGTGACCCTGCTTTGAAAAATGACCTGGGCTAAAAATAAGTAAGTGTACACCACCATTATTGATGTATGTCAAGAATACATGCACTAGTGTGCTGGTGCTGTTTTTCACAGCCTGCACAGAAAAGGTTTCCACTGACTGAAAAGAAATCTGAACATACTTAAATTTTGCATAGGCCTTTCATCATGTTATTAGTTTATTTATTTAATTAGTTTATTTATTTATTTTTATATGTGTGTTGTGTGTGTGTGTGAGGGGGGGTTACAACAATATTAAAATACAATTATGATAGGCAATTATTAGACATTACATTGAACGACAATGATTCTAAACAAATAATAAAATGTACAGTATACATTAAAAACTGTGACATAGTATTATATTTGCTGCATGAAGACGCAAATGCAAGCTATTACAATCACTGTGGAGATGAGGCATGAGAAGTCTTGCCCTGCAAGCTAAATTTTAGGCACAAGAATGTTAATACAAGTTAAAGTTATCATTAATATAACATAATAAAATATCATGAATGGCAATTTAGTGGCAGTTGTCTATGGTCTGTAAATCCATCTGGTATGCAAATCTCCTCTCTCCTTTGTGACTAATAGAAAGGAAGTGGTCAGTGTCAGACAGCTGGTATTTAATACATTCCTTGTGTGTGCGAGCCTAAAAGTGTTTCACTGGAATAGCTGAAACAAATGAACAGCGGGTATAGAATACATTTTTGGAATGGCTATTGAAAGACATTATAGAAGATCTGATATGTATGTAAGTGCTGTATTTACTTCATATGGAGTGGTTTTACAAGACACTGAGGTATACTACATGTGTCCAGTAATTATTAGCAAATCAGGGATCTGTAGACCATAGTTAACAACCATTTACAACAAGGCAAGGTATGGCACATTATATATACATACACTAACAGCACAATGATTCACGCTGTCCACGTGACAAAGAGAGGCTCCAACACGTTGTCCCATTTGACACATATGTATACAACAGTACAGATTAGTGTGGTATACCATGGTAACAATGGAATAAAGTGCAGTCTACTGTCATATCCATGGTAAAAACACAGTAAAGTGCAGTGTGGTGTACTGATGTCTGTAGCTGATTTTGATTCCCTAGTAAGCAGACTTTGTGTTGACATTAAACTGCAAAAAACAAAAAAAAAAACAAGTAATAGTGGTAATAGTATAATTGTAGGTTATCATCAATATATCAATTTTTATTTAGTATAACGCCCTTTACTGGGTAGCCACAGAGGGCTGAACATAAACATGGACAAATATCCAAAATAAACAAATAAGCCAGAAAAACAACCCCCCCTACAGGATGGTAGGTTGTTATAGGAGAAAATAAATCTCTGGGGGTCCACGGCTTAAGGCCTAGGCCTAATAGTTGCCTCCCCTCCAGGCAGTATGGTTAGGAGTAGTATGCATAAGTAATAGCATATAAAGGTAAATAGATTAGTAGCTGTAGTATAATATCAGGAAGTTTTTACCACTGTATTTTGCAACATTACTTCACACAAACACAAACCATTTTCTCTTGGATTATTATTGTTGTTGTAGTTGTTGATGATGATGATGAAGATGATGATATGATTAAATGTAAAAGGGAGACGCCAGCAACAGCAGCTGTGAGGCGCAGGCTGTTTTCCTGGGAGCTGGAGGGGCGGTTCCCAGTAACAAGCATGTGCGCTTGTTTACCAGACTCTCTGGCAGCGGTGGTGTAGCTCACATGTCCGCAGGTCTGCGTGGATCTGCGCCGCTCCACCAATGGGATGGCTGGAATTCTGCAGATCTGCGCAGAGCTGCGGAAATCTGCGCTGCACGAACGCGCCCCCTTTATTATTGTACATTTTCGGCCTCGCTTTGGGTCTGGGGAAATCCCAGGAAAGACTCGACTATGTTATCAGACTATGCGGGACGAGCTCTTTGAGGAGAAGCTTGTGAAAAAAAGATTGTGTTACAGCCAGTGCAGTTATTAAAAAAATAAAATAAAACTAGTGCTACACGTGAGTAGTGAGGGCAGGCTGTTTGTATAGAGACACGTGTCCCTGTGATTGATGCAGAGTTTAACCCCCTTTTGATGGTTTTGTTTTCCATTTCACTGGACTCCAAGGGAAAACGATCTTTCCTTTTTTAGAATATATCACTGTAAGTAAATTGTTTTAGGTATAAAATAATTGGTGCAACTCAAAATCTATACATTTATCAGATAAAACGCAGAAGTGCATGTGTATGAGATTAGACGGAAGGTTTGTGCACTCTAACATCAGAGCCATTACTTGCATAAATCTTTTTAATGCATTATTTAAAAGCTTAGATGTCATCCGGTCGAGAGGAGAACACTAGGGTATTACCATCAGCAATTAGATTTACTTACTGTCAAACTGCTTTATCTATTTGTAACCATTTCCTCTATTCTCTTTGGATTAGAAGACTTCCTCTTGCAAGCTTTTATAACAGCAAGTACACTAAGCAAATGCACAGAGGTGGTTAAAAGTGCTAGTATTTATTTAAATGAGTGCCCATATTCCCAGTATGGTATATAAAAAGAGTGGAAATGAGCTGTTAAAATGACCAGTTTTTCCTAAACTGTGGTGTTATTTGTATATTATTTTGGATGAAAATAATTAATGAATTGTTATATACAAGAATGTAAACAACATCTTAGTATATGCTATGGATAACAAAATATTATGATTAATTGACGTATACATACAAATAGTACAAATGTTATAGAGGAATGTGTTCTATTAAGAACTGTAATAAATCTAGGCCACATCATTCGGTATTTCTTTCAATCAGTACCAACAAATAAAGGTTTACAATATTACATTTTAAGGAATTCAAAAGGAATAATTTGAATTTGGTGAAACATGTTCATCTACCATTTGTGCAATATTACATATATTATTATTTATCGTTTCAGTTTATTATTGAAAATTCCTGCTATAGTGGACTTGCTGCTCGTAGTTTGGGATGTGGATGTGGATGTGTGAGACACAGGAGGTTCCACAATGGAAGAACACAGACATCACAGTCATCAGGTAATACATATGTATTTTCCTGGTTTCTGTTTTGTGTTTATTTTGACATTGAATGGCCATATAAAATGTAAGTTGTTGCAATGTTCGCAACAAGTCATTTAAAATTTGTAACCATAAATACACTCATAGGCTTTAGAGGAAGGTTGTTTAATTTTCTATGCAGAGATAGGAGAGAGAGAGAGCAACTTGACTTTCAATCGCCTTTATTTATCAAAAAACAAACCATTTTACATAGTAAATCCAACCAATCCAATTAAAACATTATAAAACACATTGAAAGAGCACGAGAGAGAGAGTAAACAAACAGGAAATGCAGAGTAAAATCAATAAGCACTTTGATTATACCATTAAGAAATGGAGCAACAAGCACTTAAAAAAGAATTCAAACTTGTAGATTCCACAGAGGATTTTGACCCGTGTTTGTCCTTTCACCTCAGTTTGATAATTAATCCACAATAAAAAAACATGTACCACCGGCTTTGAGCAGTAAAAGTTTTAATTATTAGCACTTGGAAAATTACAACAAGTTATGGCAGTGTGACTAATTGAATGTATTATGTATTTATTTAGTTGTATTCATAAAGTTAATTCTTTTTTTTTTTCCTAAAAGTGTTATTTTGGGAATGCAACAACTCAAGCTTTTTCCACTTCTTGGGATAGCAGGACTTGATTGATAATGTATTTTTTGTAATCTTATTGGTCAATTTTGGAAACAGTTATTGTGTAATCAAAACAAATATACTTTAATCATTATCTAGTAGCTATTTGAGTGCTTCCACATTTTTCCCTAATTGAACTTGTTATTGATCTGTCAGTTATTGTTAGAAGCATTGATAAATACAAGATACCCAATCTTATAAACAATTAAGTTATCTTAAATGTGGTTTTAAATCAGTTAAGGATACATACATGGTGATCGCAGATTGATAATTTACATGTATATACTATCTTTATGGTCTCTAGGCAACAAAGTGTAATGATTTTAAATTAGATTTGTTTGGGCCAGGTGGGCGATGCAATTAACTTGAATTTAAATTAATCACATTTGTAAGGCAGCTGTTAACTGTCCACATCTAGTAACCCTTATATGGTTTAAGCCTTGGACATAGGCTTAAGCGTGAACAGCATCATTTAATGGTAATCTCTATCTTTTATCTGTGATCCAGGAACTTTCAAAGTTTAATTGCTGATGTTTTTCTGAGCTGTATTACAAACAATTAGGTCTACATATTTATATCCTAAATTATTATTAATGTCCACGACTGGCTGTACTTTTGTCCATCTTTGCCCCAAAGCACTCAACAAGAAGATTTCATTAAACCGTGAAAGACAGGGTCAATGCAGACATTAACTTATGGTGTAGGTGCCTTTGAAATCGAAGGTAGTGGGTGAGAGACTGGCTGATTTTTCCAGGATATGCTGGATGTGTTTTGCGTCAGCTCACAAGGGCGAGTGGCTGCTCGTCTGGGGGAAAGGTAAATCATGTTTACATTGAAGAAGTGCTGCACAGGGCGCTCAGGCCCACAGAAGGGGACCGATAGAAGGGCTACTTCATAGAAATCCATCACTGGACATGCCACAGAGCTGCTTTGCTCTATCAGCGAACTCTAGAGTAGCCACGACAGCCACACATGATTTACATGGTTGTTGTTTTTTTAGGAGGAATCATTTTCTCCGTGAGGGGAAAGAAGATTTTATAGGTGGGGGTGAGAGGCTAGAATTATGGATCTGGGAGTAATTGCTGGTAAACTGCCTTTTAATGCCATAGTAGTAATGTAGACATGCTGCCCTAGCCCTACCACTGTGTACATCTCTAGGTCACCTTAGCTGTAAATAGTTTTGTTTTACAATTGAGCCAGACCTTCCTCAGACTCCCAATAGACTATCTTTATATAACCAAGGTTCTGCGTAAATATAACAAGGTTTGTTCGCAACATACTTTTTCCTTGCATGAATAAAAGATACCCAAGTATTGGGTCACCAGGACCTACATCAGCAGCAATTGAGTACAATTTCAGTCCTGCTGGCCTTGAATAGAAACTGCCCCTTTAAATATAGCTTTTAGTAGCTCTGGAAATCCCATCTATACTATTAAAAGAAATAAAACAAATTCATTAAAAACACTTGTTTGGGTTTGTGTACCCTGGAGATCTTTTAGATCTTGATCCAGCAGCTTGTTTTGCCCTTACTTTAACAGTTGTTTTAATTCGTTTTTGTACTCGAACCTTTCCGAAATACAGTCAGGTGTAGTTGACTAAAATGTAACATTTTTAGTTTTTCCAATACATGTTTCAACAACTCTTAATAGTTACAGGGGAATGAAGCAGAGTCAGCAAGTGCTTCTTCCAGGGTTGTCCACGGACAGCAGCATAATTTGCATCAGGGCTCCGGTTCCTGTGGGTCAGTGTGTGAAGTCAGGGCTCTGAAGCTGCACCAGCCCAGGGATGGGTTGACCCCGCTTCTCATCGAGTGTAGCATCCCAATATGTACACCTGTCTATCAGCTCACTCAAGACTCGACATCGAAGGCTTGGCTCTCTCTCTAACTTCTTGAGACGTGATTCTCTGTCGAAGTGTGGCTTGGAGACTCGAGTTTCTCATTGGTTTTCTCAAGAATCTTCGCCTCTCCTCGATCTTTTCTCGAGGAACTTGTAGTTTCTCTTGAAAATAATATCTCCTTGAGCTTCCTCCATTTTCTCCACAGATCTCAAGCATACCTACTTCTCCTTGAGCTGTCTCTTGAAAACGTGGTTTCTCTCAAGAGTAGCATCACTTCCTCGAATATCTCATGAGTAACTGTTTTCTCGACCAATCTCGAGATTAGCCAGTATTTTCTCAAAATGTTCTTGAATGATCTTATATTTTTCAATGAGTGACAGGTTGTATGAACAGATTTCCTCAAGAGTTAATTTTCTCAAGAGGCTCCCTCCCCTTTTGACAGGTTAAACCTCCCCCGCCTCTGTCAAGGAACTTTCCTTTTTGTTGAGAAATTTGACTTTTTTCAAACTTTCTCAAATGTTTATATGTTTTAGTTATTTTTACCAATGCTATGGAGCCATTGTCACCCAGGTAGCATCTGCAACCCAACGTTTGTTTTTCTTGTTTCATTTCTTACATTTCTGATAGCTCGTTGTTGTAGGAACTTACCGAAACAAGGGTAATTCTGAAACCTAGCATTTTACAGGGTTAATGCTATTTTTGAATCATATCTTTCTACGATCCGAGAACAAATCTAACCAAGCAAATACCTCAATTAAAGGCTTCAATAAGCATTAGTAATTGAGAGTTCAGTTGCAGTAAAAACTAAAAGGCATGGTGAACCTTTCAGAGTTGAAAATCCCCACTTCTGTCACATCCTTGATTGTTACAATACAATGATATTGCATATATAGAATATTTACAACGGCTTTAAAGAAAAATAACTATTTTCCTTTTTAAATGGAAGGGGTTTCAGGATCTTTTAAGAGTGTACTTGTGTTTGGGGCTATCGGTGCAAGATTCTAAGTCTGAAAATTTAATTTTCTTTTGGGAGCTCATCATTTTGAAACCTAGATTTCAAGTATGTACATTTTAACATTTATTCTCAACATACTCCCAAGTTGAAGTTATTGATTATATGTCATTATATGCTGTCAGTTGATTATATGCCATTATATGCAGTCAGTGGTCAGCAACTGGCTTAGAGGCAGGGAATCAAGGATCACTCTTAACATGAAGTCCCCAAATGATGTCTCCTCCTGATCAAATGTGAAACCATTACAAAGTCAATATAAAAACAAACTGGTACTGGATCTATACTAGTTTAACTACATCATTATTTTTACTGCACACTTAAGTTGAATACTAGTACAGCGAAGAGACATCTTGTAGTAATTGGAATCGGAGGAATGATATCAACATCCTTTCCATGCTGTGTTAGTCACCCAAAGCATTGACATTATTTGTTGTTCTTGTTGTTGTTTTTAGCATAGCATATTGAGCTCTTTCCAGAGCTATTTATTACCATGTGTACATTAACATTTCAATCACGAATATTACCATTTACTTTTGCTCACTGGCTGCCGTCATTTACTGATGTCGTTTATTAATCACTTCTCTCTGGGTCATACTCTATTACAGCAAAATAATTACAGTTTACAGATGGATTAAATCAGAGATTGTCTCCAACTTGGTTTGATTTAATATACTAATACTACATGTAAAAGGTACTTGATATCTGATCATTTATACTCTTTCTAAATATTTTGGCATTGTAGACAGACAGAAGAAAAACCTGCTTCAGGTATTTTTATAGTCGCAAATAGCCAAGTAGTGCAATGTGTATGATTAATCAATGAGATACGATGTAGAAATTAAAATAAAATATTACTCGGTACAAACTTTTGTCGTTATTTTGATGTTAATAGATCAGGAAAATATTAATTTTCTGTCACCCTCTTGAGTGTGAAATAATTAAACGTGATGCAAAAATATTTTAATTGTGTTTAATTGTGCACAGGTTGCATTAGTTTCAATCAGGACATCTGAAATACAGCGTCTCATTATTTAATGTTATAAAGAGAGTCTTAATTGTATGCATTAGATCCAATCATTTACATCAAGTGAATCAAGGCAATTTTGTAACTAATACCTCTAATAATCTAAGAATTATAATTTATTTTTTGTTCCATTCAGGGCTTCTGCTGTACATCTGTGTATCCATTAAACATCTTGTTTAAAATTAATTTTGCATGATTCTCTCCCCCTAGAGGTCTTTAATATTTCTCAGATCTCAAAGAACAAACATTGTGGTTAAATATATTAAACTTCCTTGCCACAGGGGATCTCCGGTCTTTGCTTTTGTTTTTCTTTATAGTAAACAAGAGTAAAGGTAGAGGAGATGAAGGGATGTCCTCACTGGACAAATAAGACCAATTGAAACGATCCTATTCACAGATAATCCTCTCTTTAAGGTAATGAGGGCTGAGATGCACACATTTCTTTACAAAAACATCCTTTTTATTCTTAATTAAAGCTTACCGAATTCAAATATTCTCATTTTAATTTTGATTTGTGAATATGTTCTTAAACATCCAGATCTTTCTATTACTATTAAACCTAAATACTATTCAGAACTTTTATTCTAAACTGTCATACTGGATTCTTGTGCCAAACTGAGAGACTTGGCATTGCACAACAGTTTTAATTATGTACATTTTTAGCTTTAATACTCAACCCTAAAATTTGAAGCTAGATCCATAACAGTCTGTAGCCCTTTGAGTTACTCAGCCGAAAAGAACCTTAAAAAAAGTTTACCATTGACTCTTACCCTAACCCTAACCTGGACTACAATGTAAGTGTAAATGTATCGCTATATTTAAATTTAGTCAATAATTTAGCGTAATTATACAAAATAATGCACTTTAAATAATCTCAGTATACCTATAACAATCTCCTTCCCAAATTGACACATAGGCTAGCTTTGTCACATTTTCTCATATTTGATATTCCCATTTTCTTTAGTGTTACATATTTCTTAAATATCCACATTTTCGGATAATACAGATATGACTTTTAATTAGCCGATCACCTAAATAATCTTCAGAATCTTTATTTTGAACTGTGATGCTGTATTACATTGCATAAAGGAGAGACTTTTCATTATAACCCATTGTATTATGTCAGTAGATTATATATGCTATTTTAAGGCCAAACAACAGCTTGAACCAAGACCGAGCAGTGTAAATGTAAACAACAGAAGTCTTTAAATGTTCTTGTTGTAAATGAGTGCTGGTCCAGCTGAGCTACTTAAATTTAAAGGTGCCATACTGTAGTCATTCATTCATACACGTCCGAAAAGTTTTGAACACGTTCGGGCCTCCGTCTGTTGTACCTGTAAGTTATTTCCTTTGTGTAAATAGTAAAAGCAATGAAAATAATAGTACCATACCCTTTGTTTAATAGTATAGCAGGGGCATTTAGTTGCTCTGTTTTACAGTGTATCAGACATGCCAGTCTAATTATGTTGAATGGGGAAACAATATCGGTTGTAGCAATGTTACACACTGTAGATTGGTTCAGGTTTCCAAGGAAACAATGTTTTATTTCACAAGAGTCTCATTCTTTAATAGTGATCTGAGATTCCATTTATTCAAAGTTTTCTAGTTGCCTTCTGCATTTATGTCTGCAAAATATTTACTGTGTCGCCAAGCATGTCCAAACACATAGTTCAAATATGAATATCGGAGACTCCTTCAATAGCACCCTAGTACTTAATACAACTGAATGGATGCATTGGTATAATTTAGTTGTTATTAATGAGTTATGAACAGTATACATATAGTGGCTCTGATTTGTATGTATGCTGTTATTGTTTTTTGTTTGTGTGATTGTTTTGGTATTGTTTTATGAAACCTTACAAGATTACAAAGTGTAAAGTGATTTTTAAAATAGAAAGCTTGTGTGTCTGTGACGATACACTATACAAAGCTTTACATAAACAGCAATATGAATATATCTCAGTGTCATTACATGTTTTAAAATACATAAAGCACCTGTAATGTATCTGTGCATTTAGAGTGTATACATGTTTCTAAAAAGACCTGCATGAAGTGGAAATAGCCTTTCTATAATACTTAACTGAAAAGCATAGTTCAGTTTTATTTGAAAAATGAGACCGTGTTGAAATGAAAATATTGATTTCTGTTACCATTGCTTTATACCCTGTCTAACTGAAAGGACGTCTGACGGATCTGGAGGACTGGAAAATCTGCTCTTTGTGAAAAAGTGAAATACTTTTTCTCTTGTTTTTGTAAATAGCACATGCAAGATAATTCTATTACACAACAATTGTGAATGCGAACATTAGGATATATTACCAGTATATTATTTTTTGTTTCCAAGACCTAAACCAGTAATAATTACCTTAACTGTATACATATATATACGAAATATATATTCATATATATATGAAATAATAATAATATGTCCCAGGCATTAGCATACAGAGAATAGTGAGTGCAGTGCAGACACAAAAAAGACAGCAGATGTAAACCCGAGGGACTACACCTTTAACAGGAGGAGTGGAAAAACACCTAGTGAATGAAACAAACATTTTATCCCATGTTCCGTTTTCCCTGTTATTTTCACCACAGGGAATTGCAGCACTAGAGCTCATGTTAATGGAGATGATGCCTTCCAAGCCATGTTTGTTTTGTTGTCATGTGGGCCTTTGTTATTTTAGTAGGAGTCGTTTGTAGACAGATAGCAGTAGCTAATGATCAATATCTGGTCCCTGCTTCCTTGATACTCTGCATTCTTAATGCTGCAGGACAGGGGATCATGAATGTAGCTACATCAATAGTTTCATTTTCACTTTTATTTGTATGTTGTTCACATGGAGGACAAAACACTAATTTACAAGATAGGGATAATTAAACAAAGCATTGGTTGTGTTGAAATTAAGTTATCCCTTAAACATACTGGCAGCCCTAGCAATTAAGTTTAAAATGAAAAAATAATGAAATGGAATGAAAGAATTGTATTGACAACAACAATAATAATTGCATCATAGTGGTGAATATAAACCAGTGCCACTTATAGTTACACTGTAAACAATGTTATTTTTTTTCAGCTACACATGTCCAAACAGGTTTAAAATGAAACATGTTTTGTGGCATTGACTACATTAAGGGTTTACTTTGTTTAGACTAGATTTGTTTGGTCACATTCAAATAGCTGTATAATCATAAATTGCTATATGCAAATAAAAATTTCAAAACACCAGAAGAATTCAGCAATGTGATGTGATAATACCTTAAAAAAATCAAGAGGTACATTGTAGTGTAAACTCACTGTGGCATAGACAATACTAATTAAATATTTAATGTATACTTTGCATGAGTTACTTTTATATATATATAAAACAAAATCATTGAATAGTAAAAGACAGGGACATACATGCATTTAAATAATACTTGTATTAGTTATATCTAAAATTAATAATGGAAAGGAATTAAATAATAAAATCAGGGTAATTGTACATTGTTTTTAATCCTTCTGGTCATCTTAAAATACCATAAATTATCCAATATTACAGAATCTTATGACTTCTGAGCCAGAAAGAGATTCTCGCCTGCCTCTGTGACCTTACCCATGATTAGCCACAAAACACCAAGTAATAAACTCAGACTGTGTGCTCCATCACACACATAAAAACACATGTCATAGAATTATTACCATATAAAATTTAGATTTGACATTTAAAGGGAGTCCGACTCGCCTTTTAAACAAACTATGATAATATGTCAAACAGAATTCCGTTGAGAACAAACCAAAACATTGATTTGGTTTTATGGCAATTCAAGACATTTTAACTGTTTGCAACATGTGTGTTCATAAATACAAAATCCCCCTTGTGAATGTAAACATTAAATAAAACTTCCATATGTGGCAAACAGGTCATTACAAAATGTAGCTTTACCATGTAAAATTCTATAATAAATCTCAGTTGTTTTTTTTTTCTCTTTATTGTTGTTCCTTTTGATTGTTTTGAGTGGGGGGAACAAATGATTGACAAATATACAAAATATGTATTTTTCGTTTTGATTGAACAACGGATGGTCTTTTTACCCTGATTTTCATTAATCAGCTCCTTCACTGGCATCATAATATTAGTGGTTATCCGTCAAGACATTCATATCTATAAAAAAACAGACTTGCAAAGCACAACTTAGTCCTTATTACATCCCTGAATTAATAAATCCATACACCGCTAGACGTCAGCTGAGGTCCTCGAATTCTAACTTACTAGTTACTACTATAACTAGTCACTGTTCGTTTCAGTCAGTTCTATCATAAGTTTCAACTTCTTTTAATGAGAAAACCATCTATCCCATCTAAACCCTTTCTGTCAACTTGCATTGCTGCAGACTAAAATTGCTTTTTCAAAAATGATTTAAAGAAGTTTAAGATTTGAGAAATCAGAGTATAAAACTGTATAATATAGCAAGAAGCCACTCTTTGATTTCCTTGGGCAGACATGACCATTTATGAGACAAATATTTATATGAAGTCATAAAAAAATAATGTCACCATTTCTTGCTTGGGTGTACAGTGGTTTAATGTTCATGTAAGTGCTCACAGAGGCCCCCTCTACACTCCATGACACTTGTTAAAGTAGATGCAAAAGACTCGTCAAGCCAGTACCATGAAATAGTGTCCTGATTTATTTATTTTAAACCCAGTATCATTTTTATTCATGCTACACTGATTGATATACAAATAAATTCTGACCCGCTGCGCCTGACCTGGCTTAGGGCACTTATAAATAAATATGTCCATACAGTCCATTCATCAATGATTTGTTTAGTTGAATCAATATTGTTAATTTAACTTATGCTTATGCATAACATATGCTTTGAACACTGATTCCCTCCTGAAGAAAACTGTAAAGGTGCCAGATGAGTGAAAACTTTAGACTGTCCCCTGTGAATAACACTACCAAACAGTGCATCTCTCCACGTAAGAGAGATGTGTGGAATCTGAGAATGTGCAGAGACCTTACAAATAGTAATGGACCTCTTTGTATAGAAAACAGTTACATTGTTTCAGGCTGTTCATTGGTTTTATTTATGTGCTAGGACAAAGTATTTATTCAAATGTGGAGATACCGTCTAACAAAGAATATATATATATATATATATATATATATATATATATATATATACATATATATATATATATATATATATATATATATATATATATATATATATACACTCACCTAAAGGATTATTAGGAACACCTGTTCAATTTCTCATTAATGCAATTATCTAACCAACCAATCACATGGCAGTTGCTTCAATGCATTTAGGGGTGTGGTCCTGGTCAAGACAATCTCCTGAACTCCAAACTGAATGTCTGAATGGGAAAGAAAGGTGATTTAAGCAATTTTGAGCGTGGCATGGTTGTTGGTGCCAGACGGGCCGGTCTGAGTATTTCACAATCTGCTCAGTTACTGGGATTTTCACGCACAACCATTTCTAGGGTTTACAAAGAATGGTGTGAAAAGGGAAAAACATCCAGTATGCGGCAGTCCTGTGGGCGAAAAAGCCTTGTTGATGCTAGAGGTCAGAGGAGAATGGGCCGACTGATTCAAGCTGATAGAAGAGCAACTTTGACTGAAATAACCACTCGTTACAACCGAGGTATGCAGCAAAGCATTTGTGAAGCCACAACACGTACAACCTTGAGGCGGATGGGCTACAACAGCAGAAGACCCCACCGGGTACCACTCATCTCCACTACAAATAGGAAAAAGAGGCTACAATTTGCACAAGCTCACCAAAATTGGACAGTTGAAGACTGGAAAAATGTTGCCTGGTCTGATGAGTCTCGATTTCTGTTGAGACATTCAGATGGTAGAGTCAGAATTTGGCGTAAACAGAATGAGAACATGGATCCATCATGCCTTGTTACCACTGTGCAGGCTGGTGGTGGTGGTGTAATGGTGTGGGGGATGTTTTCTTGGCACACTTTAGGCCCCTTAGTGCCAATTGGGCATCGTTTAAATGCCACGGCCTACCTGAGCATTGTTTCTGACCATGTCCATCCCTTTATGACCACCATGTACCCATCCTCTGATGGCTACTTCCAGCAGGATAATGCACCATGTCACAAAGGTCGAATCATTTCAAATTGGTTTCTTGAACATGACAATGAGTTCACTGTACTGAACTGGCCCCCACAGTCACCAGATCTCAACCCAATAGAGCATCTTTGGGATGTGGTGGAACGGGAGCTTCGTGCCCTGGATGTGCATCCCACAAATCTCCATCAACTGCAAGATGCTATCCTATCAATATGGGCCAACATTTCTAAAGAATGCTTTCAGCACCTTGTTGACTCAATGCCACGTAGAATTAAGGCAGTTCTGAAGGCGTAAGGGGGTCAAACACAGTATTAGTATGGTGTTCCTAATAATCCTTTAGGTGAGTGTATATATATATATATATATGTACACCGATCAGTCATAACATTATGACCACCTGCCTAATATTGTGTAGATCCCCCTTTTGCCACCAAAACAGCCCTGACCTGTCGAGGCATGGACTCCACTAGACCTCTGAAGGTGTGCTGTGGTATCTGGCACCAAGACGTTCCGTTAGCAGCAGATCCTTTAAGTCCTGTAAGTTGCGAGGTGGGGCCTCCATGGATCGGACTTGTTTGTCCAGCACATCCCACAGATGCTCGATTGGATTGAGATCTGGGGAATTTGGAGGCCAAGTCAACACCTTGAACTCGTGATTCATCAGACCAGACCACCTTCTTCCATTGCTCCGTGGTCCAGTTCTGATGTTCACGTGCCCATTGTAGCCACTTTCGGCAGTGGACAGGGGTCAGCATGGGCACCCTGACTGGTCTGCGGCTACGCAGCCCCATACGCAACAAACTGCAATGCACTGTGTGTTCTGACACCTTTCTATCAGAACCAGCATTCACTTTTTCAGCAATTTGAGCTACAGAAGCTTGTCTGTTGGATCGGACCACACGGGCCACCCTTCGCTCCCCACGTGCATCAGTGAGCCTTGGCCGCCCATGACCCTGTCGCCGGTTCAGCGCTTTTCCTTCCATGGACCACTTTTGATAGGTACTGACCACTGCAGACCGGGAACACCCCACAAGAGCTGCAGTTTTGGAGATGCTCTGACCCAGTCGTCTAGCCATCACAATCTGGCCCTTGTCAAAGTCGCTCAGATCCTTACGCTTGCCCATTTTTCTTGCTTCTAACACATCAACTTTGAGGACAAAATGTTCACTTGCTGCCTAATATATCCCACCCACTGACAGGTGCCATGATAACGAGATTATCAGTGTTATTCACTTCACCTGTCAGTGGTCATAATGTTATGGCTGATCGGTGTATATATATATATATATATATATATATATATATATATATATATATATATATATATGAAATGATAAGCAGATCCATTGTGCAATCAGACATGTATAAAACAAACTTGGTATTTACAAAGGGCTATTTCCAGTGCATATCCGTTGCATTGATTGTATTTAGAGTTTTTGAATCAATAAAAGTAAAATGACACCAGAAATGTGGACAACAGCAATGTACATTTACTGACCTTTTTCAACTCACAATTTCTGCAGTGCTGTGGCTATGATTGTATTGCCCACTGATTGTTAAATTCAGTAGTTCAAGATACAAAAATCATCGGAAGATGATATTTTTCTTGTCAGAATTAATTACAGCACAGTTGTGCAGGAACTAAATGTAATAATTGCTACATTAACAGCAAAGTGGATTTGGAATTTTGCCCAAAAAAGCACAGGTATTTTTTAATGTTTTTTAAGATGTTAGACTTTTCAAGTTTGAAAGAAAACAAAGTTAAGAAATCATAATCTCAGCTGCAATGCTTGAATCCATCACAGGGAAGTTTAAATCCTAAAGTTTATTTTGTTTTAACTTCCACAATTTTGTACCAAATGTAATTCCTGATTTACTTGATATCAGTTTTATAGTTTCTCAACATATAGCAGTGACCTGACATTTCAGCGGCCCTAATGTGTGTTTTCCTCAGACACAATTAAGAAAATAAATTATTCTCAACGTAACATTATAGCCATGGTCCAGCCAAGGGTGAAGAGAACTGGTCCTTCTGCTAAAGGCAATTCACCATCTGCTGCTGACCCTTGAGGGTCCTGATGGCTGACCTCTGTTTTAGTGATTTCGTTTTATTACTGGTATGAACTACAACACCCATTTACTTCAGCCAGTTTCAAGTTGATATGAATGAGAGCCCTACCAGTATCTACTCATATGGGCATATTTATTGAAATCACCATTTCAAAAGGTTGTAGAATCCTTAATCATCTATTAGTGTCACCATTTTTATCCTGTTTGTTTGGCATAGATATTCACACAAAGTACTGTTGAAATCTAAAATAGGACAGGTAGAAACATGACTACTGATTACCATGAGAGTATGGCACAAAATTGTCCAAGTGAGGTCCTCTGATAGAAACATGTTGCTCTCCTTGCGTATGGGATCACACTATATTTATAGGGGCAAGTTCGCATTTCAAATGATCATCTTCTTTCATTGTGATACCCTGTCCATTATGAAGCTGATTGACATGACAAGATTTCCTATGGTACAGCCTACTCAGCTCTTCAGATCATCTTGTGAATCACCTTTCCAAATGAGAAAGACAAGTGTACGGACATTTACACAATTGTAATCACGGTCTGTCCCCGACTAAAGTGATCAACACTTCAGCTCAAGAGAATAATGGTCAATCGTGTTCTATTTCTGATCGTACCAGAATGGGTCACATATGTTAATATTCAAATATTCCACACCTAAATGAACAAGGCTTTAACAGCTTTAATTACACCTCACTTATATATTTCACCATCACTTAATACCTAAATTATTTCTAGAATATGTAACTTACAATACAGACTTGCCCTTTCTATACCTGAAGACAAGCTTTCGAGATCATTAGAACTGCATTTTTCCATCTTTTAGTGGATTAGAAGAATGATGTCAACATTATTACTAGAAACATTTTGTAAAGTGGTTATGCTTATTCTACGGATGTGCAGTGTTATTGACAACCACAGAAAAAAGGCAACTCCTTGGCTAATTTTCAAATGGCTTCAATAGTATTGAAGATGAAGATGGAAATGATAAAAAGAGTTGTGGAAAATCCCAGGCCTTTCTGTTCCATTAGTCCTGGTTCCAGCTTTGGTCAACAAGCCTGGTGTGAACTTTTCTATTTAATCAATTTGTATGGTTAGTGTATTTCATCTTCTTTTATTAAACCGTAGATGGGGGTCTGTATGTTATTTAGTATACACCAGTAGATTTACAAGGTGTCTTGCTTGGGTATCTTGAATGAAGCTTGCTCATAGGTGCAGGTGTTTAGTGTCTGCTGGTTTTATATGTTAAAGGCGTCTAGACTTAATAGCTGGCTGTAAATGTCGACAATTTCATACGTATCACTATGGACATGGCAGCCCTGAACGAGTCCCAGCAGGAAATAAGATGTATGCTGGTTGTCGTGCGGTGTTTCTATCAGAGCGGATAGCTTTCACTTCCTCGGGCTAGATTTACTCTGGCTATAGTCGACTACCTCCGGTCTGACAAACCAGGGTGCAGTAGCCGAGCAGCTGCTTTTAAACTTACCGCTCGACTGATCATGACCCCTTATCTTGGTTAAGCAATTGTCTCTAGAGCTGTCTGTTGGGGGTTCCTTGAGGAAGTGTAAGATCAACCACTCGCACAGGTCCAGACAAAATTGCGAGATAGGGAAAGATCTGTTTTATATCTGAACGCCATGTGCCAGAGTTTGGAAGCAGTTGGAAGATGTCCTTAATAAGGAATCGCAAACCCCCATGTGTTCTTGCATAGATTTACATGAATGTGTGGATTTTCTGTTTATACGTCTGTTCACACTGGGACCAGGAATGCTTTGGATTGTGTTTAACATTGTTTGTTGATGAATGATCAATATTACATATCAGTGCAAGAAAAAGGAAAACTGAAACATTGGTACCCATTTAATATATGAGGCATGAAAAATATATCCTACTGCATCTGATTCCATTGATTACATAATAAAATCTAGTAATGTTTTATGATCCTTGATTTTTTTTTTTTTGTATTCCTGTTTCAGATTTATTTGTTTTTTAGTTTAGTTTGTGACCACATTTTGCCTGATGTTAACAGAAGATTTATCAACAAATTGTGTGGTCCCGGACTTATTAACATTACAAAAAAACAGAGTTTAAAGAGTAACACTACGTATAGAAAGTAAATTCCACTATTTATTATATTGCTTATTAAACTTATCAGTACACATTTCCACATCCATTAATTAAATGGTCTTTTTTTGTGATAAGCTAATAACGATGCTTTACATTGATATCACTTCAATTTCCTGTGTTATCTTCTTTTACCTCTTAATTTCAAAGTGAATTGTGATAATACTCCTTGACCAGTAACCCATAAAACCCCATAATCTCTTACAGCAATCGTACATTTTAATAGCCTTATAATGATATCTGTATGAAGTAAGTTGAATCACCACATGAAGATAAAATTACTTATTCTAATAGCTTTAGCATAAAATATGAATTGTACTATAGGTTATAATATGCAAACTTCATAAGGATAAAACAAGTTGTTTATTTGCAGTAAAATGAAATGTACAGCATAGTGAAGCCCAAGTGATGGTGGTATGAAATTGATATTTAAGTTTTAACCAGCATTTTAGGTGTCTTTCTCTGTGAACAAGGTACAGTGGCTCTAAATACTTTTGAGAGCCACTGTATATTGCTTAATACACATACAAAGATGTACGAAGTAAACAGTAAAGTGAATTAAAACTCTGACTCTGTGACTAGTATCAAGGCAAGTCATGGCCTGCATCAACAGACAGTGAGGTCTCTGGTCACCCAGGCCCATTCCATTGTGCGTAGTCCCGACTCCACTCAATCAAAGCAGTACACTTTCTCAGTCTGACCAACATGGCAGTAGGAGGTCCCCTAGCCTCGGAATGGCGTCTCCATCCGCTGGTAGTCCAGCACATTTGGAGGTGTTAAGGCAGAGCAGAAGTGATTCTCTTTGCAACAAGAATTGTTCCGAGACCACTTCAGGAAGCTGGGGATCAATGCGTTGGCCCACACATGGCCATGAAGTGTCCTCTACGCATTTCTCCCCTTCCTTGTTCTTCCAGTTTGTAGACGATCAGACGAGAGTGAGCAATGGTGCTGCTGATCACCCCCAGTTGGCCATGTAGAACGTGGTTCTCGGACCTAATCTCACTAATGACCAGGCAACTTTAGCAGCTTCCCTTTTAGGCATATCTTCTGTTGCAGACCCAGGGCATACTTTGGCACCTGAACCCAGGCCTGCTTGAGCCCTAGGTATGGCCCCTGATCTGGACCACCTCACTGCCCTCGGACTGTTGGATGCCGTCGTAACCAACATCCAGTCAGTGAGAGATCTCTCCACAAGGTCGCAGTACTCGTACCATTGGCAGACTTTCCAGATGTGGGGTCATATTGCAGTTCCTGCAAGTCCCCATCCATGCTCAAGGTGTAACTGGTGGCCAACTCCGCTTGTCATGTCCTATTGATGGTGAGTCACTGGGATCACATGCTATCCGCTCCAGTAGAGAGAGCCTGGTGTTTAATGTTGTTTTATGGGCAGTTCTTATCCCATTTTCGTCCATTATCTCCCTGTTGCTCATTACTATTCAACTGTCCTTGGTTTGTGAGTTGGTGCCCTATGCAGGCAATCCAGAAGTTCTGCTCCTGGGTATGTTGGTCGGTGGTAATACAGGTGCTGTTGCTCTGTCTATATTCCGTCTTGTATATAGTTGATATGCTCTCCTGTTGGAGTGGATGCTGCTGTCTCACTCCTGAAGTACACGATGGATGTGGTGTGGGTGCTGTTGCCTTTACCTTATCAATTTAACCAGTGGAGCTTGACCAGTGGCCTCTGTGGCCTTATCTGAGGAGTACACCTAGCTCTTGGGTTGTTATGGTTGCGGGTCTCTGTTATTTCCCCACCCTTTTTTATGATTATGATTATGATTATGATTATGATTATTATTATTATTATTATTTCTTGGCAGACGCCCTTATCCAGGGTGACTTACAAAATGAGTTCAATACAAAGTGCAAGAATACAGTTAAGTACAAGGCATCAAACATTACACATTCAAATTTACATTATACCAAGCATTTCGAAGTATAATACATTTTACAATTAACAGGTAACATCCTGGAAAGTAGGTCACAGTCAAGGGCTATGGGAAAGGGAGCAAGGGGGAAATCAATCAATAATACAAGTATTAGTAATGCAAGAAGCATGGTAAAATGTTGTGAAGTGCTATCTTACAGGGGATTAAAAGGACAAATATTACAATTACTGTCTGAAAAGATGTGTCTTGAGTAAGCGCCGGAAGGAGGTCAAGGACTCTGCCGTTTTGACTTCGGTGGGAAGGTCGTTCCACCATTTAGGGGCCAGGGATGTGAAGGAGCGGCTCTGGAGGAAGGGGAGTGGAGAGGAGGCAGGTTTAGTCTTCTGGCACCGGAAGACCGCAGTGGTCTGGAGGGGATGTATAGGGAGATGAGGGTCTGAAGGTACAGTAACTTGGTACAGTGTGGTCAAGACAGCGGTAAGTGAGGTCAATGTCTTGAACTGCATGCGTGCCGGTATCGGGAGCCAGTGGAGGGAGCGGAGCAGTGCAGTAGTGTGTGTGAATCGGGGCAGAGAGAATACCAGACGAGCCGCAGAGTTCTGGATGAGCTGGAGTGGGCAGGTAGTAGTTGTTATGATCATCATGTTTTCTGGTTAAGTTGAGGCCTTAGCAGGCTAGGGCCTCAGTTCAGGTTTCCTTACCAATCTGCTGCTGGCCTCCCTGTAGAGGCAAAACAGCCCCAAGAACAAGCAGAGACAGCTTCAGAACAGGCCTGGCAGAGCATCACCAGGGAAGAAACCCAGCATCTGGTGATGTCTATGGGTTCCAGTCTTCAGGAAGTATTGAAACTCACAATTTAATTAATGATTATGTTAGTTTGTCCAAATACTTTTGAGCCCCTAAAATTGGGGCGACCACATATAAAAAGTGGGTGTAATTCCTACACCGTTCACCCAATTTGACTGTAGCTACCCTCAAATTAAAGATCTTGATTGTTTCCTTTCACGTCCATTGTGGTGGTGTAGAGAGCCAAAATGATGACAATTGAGTCACTGTCCAAATATTTATGGACCTAACTGTATGTATATATTCAGATGGGTGACAAATTAAAGGAAAAACCTGAATAAATGAGTGGAGGAACATTATGAATGTAGATGCCTCCAATGAGGTGTACTGCATGATACAATTAAGCAATAACATCCTATCATGCTCTGTGGCATGTATAAAAATGCTGAGCAGCCCCAGGTGACCTCAATTTTGAATCAAGATGGCAAGAGGAAAGGATCTAAGTGACTTTGAAAGAGGGGTGATTATTGGGGCATGAATGGCAGGAACTTCAGTCACAAAGACTGCTCAACTGGCTAGTGTTTCAATAGGAAAAGTGACTAAAGTTACATCTGCATTTAGATCTATGGGAAAGACATCACTAAATAGAGTTGGAAATTGTGGTTGAAAGCACACATTTGATGACCATGATGACTCGTGCATTACTGCGATATTTAAGGAAAAACAGAAGAGCAACTCTTTCCCAGGTGACTGAGAATGTCAATGCAGGACATGATCAGACTGTGTCAGCAAGAACAGTCTGTCGAGAACTACACAGAGAGGGATATTATAGTAGGGTTGCAGTGCATAAACCCTTCATTACAAAGACAAATGCACATTTGAGAGTTCAGTGGTGAAAAAACCATAGGCACTGGTTTACAGAGATGTGGAAAAAAGTGATATGGTCAGATGAGTCATACTTCACCATATTCTTGACAAGTGGGCGAGTGCATGTGTGGCGACACCAAGAAAACGGTACAGTCCTGACTGCTTGACCCCTACAGTGAGTGGGTCCGGAGGCTCTGTTATGCTGTGGGGGGCATTTTCCTGGCATGGTTTGGGTCCACTTGTCCCCTTTGAGGGAAGGGTCACTGCAAATCATTACGAAGTTATTCTGAGTGATCACCTTTATCCTATGGTGACACATTTCTATCCTAATGGGAGTGGTCTCTTCCAGGATGACAATGCTCCCATCCACAGGGCACGAGCGCTCACTGAATGGTTTGATGAGTATGAAAATTATGTGAATCATATGCTATGGCCTTCACAGTCACCAGATCTCAACCCAATTGAACACCTATGGGAGATTCTGGACCAATGTGTTAGACAGTGCAATCCACCACCATCATCAAAACACCAAATGAGGGATTGTCTTTTGGAAGAATGGTGTTCATCCCTCCATTAGAGTCCAGAGACTCGTAGAATCTGTGCCAAGAGCATTGAAGCTGTTCTGGTGGCTCGTGGTGCTCAACACCTTACTGAGACACTTTATGTTGTTGTTTCCTTTAATTTGTAACCTGTATGTAGATGTGTGTTAATAGAATTGGTAATATTAAATAATTAAATATTCCATCAAATCTAGAATAAAGATAAAAGAAAACATTCATTTTCAAGTTATAGTATTAACAGGGACATGTTTGTCTTTATTTAAGAGTAAGTTTATTTAAATCTGGCCACTTTGCTACAATAAAGGCAATACATTTATCTCTGCTAATTAAATATTTACTTACCTTTTAACATTGTTAGCTGGATATGTTGAAGAGTTGTTTTTTTAATGTTGCATGACTTGTGTATACAGGCAGACTCCATTGTTTCATGTCTCATTTGTTGACATTTTGAATCATTATGAATAAATGAAAGTGTTTAACACCTTAAATAAATGAACGTATTTCCCCTGTACATTATCTGTAAAAGCTTTCTAAAGGATTCTCAGAAAGTATCCTTGTTCCAATTTCTATTTAAAATTGCGCATCAAAGCAAGAAGAATTTGCATATGGCATAAGATGTATAACAGAAACTTTTACATGTATCCTTTATTTTATAAGGTTCTTGCTTTCCTTTGAAGCTGAAAGTGTGTGTTTATATTTTAATCAGCCTATAAAAACATAAATAAAAAGGGCTTATGGGATCTGCTCTTCTAATTTAGTAATTTGTGACCCAAAACACTTTCTGGGCCCATCTTAAGAAGTAAATATATTTTGTTAAAGAATATTCTTAATAATGAATCTGGAAAGTTAAACAGTGGCAAATTTTGTATTCATTTTCAGCTATTGCTCTATAGGTAGTGCCCTCAGTTGATAAAATGAACAAAATACACAAGGCTGAAATGTACACATCCAGTTTCCTTTTCTTTTTATTACCATTTTTATGGCAGGTCTCCTGGAGCTGTTCAGGCAGCTTGCACTGCAGAATCTGTTACCAAAGCCAATTAGCGAAGTGCTGGGTGTCATGTGGTCACTGCAGTTGTTTTCATTGTTTTTCTCAGGGTACGTGCTGGCTCGGTGAGCTCTCGGCAGTGCGGTGCTTCTTGCAAAGGGTGGCACTTGGGAGCCGTACTGTCTGGGACAGTACCATTATGCACAGACAGGGAGCCTCTTTTTTTTCTCCTCAGCAGCAAGCTTGAACTCCCAACATACAAATTTGTATTCAGGCAGCAACCGCAGAGTGACTCGTGGCTGCCATTGTCACAGAGGCAGACGACTGGCTGTTCAATAGTGTCTGAGTTCCCCAATTACTCTCTTTTTATTGCAAATGATCTTTTATGAGGAAAATGGGTTCAATTGGAACTTCAGGAATTGGCATGCCAGGCATGCTCGCTCACACAAGAAAAAACAATTAATCTCACGATTTTTTTTAAAAAAGGATATGTATTTTTTGCCAGTAGTGTCTCGAATGCTGAATACAAAGTAAAAAAACAAAAATCTTACATATTGTTTCAGATTCTGTAAAGCTGTGGCCCTTTGTTTCTGCTTAACCTCCAATACTAAAACAAATATATATTTGGCACGATAAAAATGAGCCATAACCCTTTCTGTGGTTTTAAAAATCATAATCACAGATGAAAAGACATTTTGCCAGCAGGTGCTGCAAGAATATGATTCTTAATAATGATGCTAAATCTAAATGAAATACAATTAAAAAATCCACATCTAAATACAATACAAATTCTGTTTATTAAAAATAACTATTCTGCATTCTTTAAAATAAAATTAGGATTTATATTTATACCTAAGGTATAACAGTCATATATTTTTATAGTTTGTATGTTCAAAAGATTGAGTCTCAGGCTGAAACATGCTTTTTTGTGGCTGTGTTCAGATGACGTCTGTAGCTGTGATCCAGAGCAAAATCATTGTGTGTGAAACATTAACCCGTCTGGTAATTTAAGTCCCAACTTAAACATAGAACCCTTGTCTTTATATTCAGGAGATAACTGTTCTTTTATACGTCTAGTTCTGTTCTCTAGCAAGTAATGGGACCGAATCCCCTAACATTGATCAATATCAATAAAAAGATACATTCTAGTACATCAATCTATTAGGGTTTACAGTATGTTATAGATTGTTTAGAAACCTTAAAAAAATGTATAGTTGATTATGTTGCTCTTTTTATATTTTGCTAATTATTGTTGGCTGAAAGTCATAAGACTAGTGAAGGATTATATCACGTAATGACTTGCATTAACAGAGTCTACATTAGGAAGAGTCTTCACCTGCATTCACACAAACACACACAGATGTAAAAATGTCTTATTGTTGTGTCTGATTGGAAATGTGTGTATATGGGTGTCTGCTGTAGTGTAGATATGTATAAGAGAAAACAGTGTAAACATGAATGGGACTCTATTTGAATGGGATCCATTTGGAGCTGACACCTGTTTTGGACGGGTTCTGGAGACTTGTGGGGGTGTTTCTGTTAGATTGGGGTTGGTCCAAATGTTATTTTAATGGAGCTTTCCAGCGTTCAACTCCAGTGAACATGTCTGGGATGCTCTTGAAAGAAGAATTGCACCCCAGCAATTCATTTCTGAAATCATTCCCAGGCTTATCCTTGTCCTGAGAGAAGCTTATTATCTCCTTTATGAGTTGTATGCTTCATCACTGTCAGGTTTTTTTGGTGACTCAGTTTCAGACATAGTAGTCCTTTTTGTTTGTGTTTTTATTGTTTTGTACCACTGTCTTTACATGTACAGGTAATTGCTGATATTTTATACAGATTTATTGTTAAATTATAATCATATTATTTGTTTATATTGATATTGAGATGTTTAGACCCTTATTGTAAAAAGGCAAAAAGAGAAACTGACAGCTCAGCACCAAAGTAAAATATGTATAATATTACAAAAGCCTGGTTATTTATTTGGAGAAAAAAAATCCCAAAATATTACTGCAATATGTCTTCCTTATATTTCCCAACTTCTGCATTTATATATTTCAGTCTTTGACATTGTATTAACTACCAAGAAATCAAATGTAAAAAATAAAGGATTTATATTTTAATGAAATTATATTTACATAAATGTGAGTAGGACAATAATAGAAAATTAAGTTTAAATTCAAAACACTATATAGTGAAATACGAAGGTGTGTCACTTATATACTACATTTATACAGTATAATTTTACATTGTATAAAGAGCTGTCAGTACAGCTGATAAAAAAAGAAAAAGAAAGAGACTTCCATGATGCAACAGTCATCCCTGAGCAAACATGACATTTGCTTTGCATTCACAGGGAAAGTGGTTCTTTGATAGATGTCCAGTATAAGTTGTATTTGTAATGAGCTCTGTTTAAATAAACACACACAGCATCATGAAGGTAACTGGCTGTAGTGTTTGTGGAGTCCCAAGTCACACCAACAACAAACACCGAACAATTTAACTCTCAGGATTGTAAGTCTTACAATCTTACAACTGTATGACATTTATAAACAATTGCAGTGCCTTAAACACATTCTGCTGGAATTTCCCTTCCTGTGGTTTAAGGCTATCCTGGTTTCTACCTGTTGAGATGCTGCTAAAATGTGGGAAACAACTCAGATTGCAATTAAGCCACAAGGCATTTAATTCCTTGAATAAAGATGGAGATTGCTTTTAGGGAGCCAAAATGGTTATTTGAATTAAACTGATGTCCCTTATTGCTTTATTGAGCGAGTTGTGTAAATGCACTATAAAAGCACTATAAATGACTTGAGAATGGAAAAGCAGGGAGTATATAAGGTGTCCCAAAGGTTTTAAGTTTTATTAAGTTGATTTTCTGTTAATATTTATACTTAAGAAATTATTCTTAAGAAGTGAACTATTTAATTTAATAAATATCACACCCACTTCCTTCCTTTTAGACTTTTCTGCATCTGCAAATGTGAAGACCCATTAGCCATCATTGTCACATCTCTTCAACCAATGTTTGGAATGCTTTTGCTGTATGCAAGTTGCAAACCACCTTTGGTTTGCGTAAAATGATGACATATTTGAAACTGTAATGCATTATCACCAGTACTTTAACAAGCTTTAAATGAAATCATAGACGTCTTAATCCTTTTAAAGCCACTGTGCCAACACTGAAACAAATGTTAAAAGTGACATTGCTTGAACATTCAGTCCTTTCTTGTGGATATTTATTTAAATTCTTCCTGTAGATTTAATTCATGTCTGTTTATTACTTATCTTCTTATGTACGTTTTTATATTACAGTGTACACGAAAGCAGGACATCGAAAATAGCGGACAGAATAGCTTTTCAAGTACACTGCTCTTTGTGCACTTCATGATTGGGTGATTCATTGTTGTTGATTAATGACCTTGAGTCTAAAGAGACCTGACAATCTGTAGATGTGTGCCATTGAAAGAGGGAGGGCTTTATGAAAGTGTATAAGCAATAGATGACATACAGAAGCTATAGAAAACCAAAAACATGCACAAGCCTTTAATGAAGGGAAAGCAGTGGCCCAGGTAACCCTGAACAAAACAAAAAAAGTCCAGGAATGCGTCAGCATTTCCATTCACAGCGGCTTGGACATTTTATCACAGAAGAGCGCCTTTAATCTTATGAATGGCTTTAATCCATTTGATAATGCCACACTTCATAACTGAAAGTGCAAATATGCAACTAATTTCCTGAATGCCTTCTGAAATCCAAACAGTATTCCTAATACAATGTTTGCCTTGAGAAAGCTGAAATAAATTCCATTGCTTATAAGACAGCTTTGGCTCCTGAACAAAGACGTCAAGATAGCCTTTAGAGTTTTACACCTTCACCCATCTCACCCATCGTTTTCCCTTCAATGTAAAGATTTTAATTGAGTGAAAATGTTATTCAGTCATTTGAAATGGGGTAGATAAAAGCAATATGTCCAAGCTAATTTTATTCATGTTCTTTTTCTCTTGATAAAATAGCAATCACTTCCACAGAAACAAATACTGAAAGGAAAATCAGCATCCAGCTACATGGAAAACAACAGCAGCTTGAGGCATCCTTCATATTACATTTTGCCTGTTGTTAGAGTATACTTGTAATGAATGTGATTGTTTTAATCCGACATGTGTAATTACACGCATGTGTGGGTTGTTGTAATTAGGGTGGGGCAGTGCCGGTTTTAAGGTATATATTGTAGTTAAAACCCAAAGTGGAGAGTCAGACTGGAGATAGAATAAATGAACTACAACGTTGTGAGGAAGAAGAGTGCTGGGAGAAGGAGCAGGAAAGGAAGGAGGGAGAGTGAAAGGGAGCTGCCAGCAGACTCACCCAGGAGTCAGCTGCCAGTGGGGCTGAAAAGGTTGTGCAGGGTGTCACTTAGTCCCCCCAAGAGAGGCAACAGCCACTCCCGGTGAATAGTTTGTCCCCACCTGACCTCTGCATTTGAGAGCACTGCCCTCAAATGTCTAGGTGCACAGTATGACATTTTTCAAATAAGAATCAATGTATTGGTTAATTTTCTAAAGCTTTCTCAGACAATACACTCATTTGGTGAAGCAAATATGCATTATTATAATTTGTAAATTAATCGCATCATCTTAAAATTAAAGATGAATCTGAGAAGGACAACTCACTTAAGCTTTGAATCAATGCAGAGCTAACAACTTGACAGGACAGGATAACTCCCTTGAAAAAGGAAACATGTTCAACAGAGCATACAGATGGGACAGGCAAATCCTGCCTGGGTCAACCAATTACCAACCTGTTTGGTAATATGTGTATTACTGCAAAATATGTGCATTATTATTATTATTATTGTTAGTAGTAGTAGTAGTTGTAGCAGAAGTAGTAGTAGTAGTAGTAGTAGTAACCTTGTAACCTCTTCTTTGTTATCACAGTAACATGAAGCCAATTATTTCTGTATCTGGAACAAAAGTTTGGATTTTAAGTTCTGTACTACTACTTAAAACATATTTAAATGAAAGGGGTATGGATTTATTAATAATTAATGATTAACGATTTAACACAACACAGTTTAATAAGGTGTCATGTGCTCTTGACAATCTAAATTAATTGTGGCGCTTGAATAGTAAACCTCTTTTTTAAATCAGTCTTGGATGAGTTGTTTCCTAGCAACTGCATATTCTTTTTTGGGACTGCTTTGAGTTCTGCTCTCTAATAAAATCACCAGTTGGTATTTGGTCTTATTGTCAGACAATCTCACTTTGTGTCTCAAGCCAGTTTTAAAATCTGTGAAGCACACATTGATCATATAACTGATCATGACCTGATTTATCTCAATCAACCTGTTGCTCAATCAGTAATGTGTCACATTGCATGCATCGGTACTATTCATTGAATGGCCCTTTTTCTCTTTGCTGTTACTTGAAATATAACATCTTTGTGGCTTCTTATTGATTTGCATGGGTTGAATATGAACTTTTTGATTGCAGCTCATTTTCTTTAAAGTCAAACAGAAACAGAGCATTAGTCTTCACTGGCACAGGGCCAGCATAAATTAAATTGTTTCTCTCCTCCAATGAAAACAACATTGTTCAGTAATGTTTTTGCCAAGTTTTGTCTGTTTTCACTCCACTTACTTTACCAGCTGCCTGTTTGTTGTTTCAAATTTTTAAGTGCCAAACCCTTTTTTATGCATGCCACACTTTCATAATTAGTAAGATGTTCACAAACTATACAAAAAATATGTTCACATACTGATTAAAAAGAAGAGCCCTCATTCAGATTTGTTGACTTGTTTGATTACATTAAATTGTGCATCTTCCATTTCTTAGAAAATTTGAACAGTATTCTCCTAATAATATGGATAGGTTCTTAATATATTCTTTGACCTCATCCATACTGTCTGAGGAAAGGTTGGTCATACATCACCATTTGTCAGATCATTGGAAAGGGTCAAATAGTCCTAAAAGGAATGCTTGGTTCAGGCTTTTGCAGAGGAGTTGTTGTTTTTTATATAAAGCAATTGTTTTTGAGTATGTGACACTTGGCCAAGTATAGATTGTGGAAACATTCCTCAAAGAGAGAGGAAGCAAAAACAGAAGTTAGCTTTATATGGAAACCTGCCACCGAGCTAACTGGAATTAACTAAAGACATGTAAATAGCAAAACATTTGTTTTCTATAATTTTTTTAGTTTTGTATGAATTTAGGATGTTCCACGGGTACCCAAAAATACATAAATATTGGTTACATATATACATATATACATTACCCTTTCAAACAGTGATAGATTTGTAAGTAATATTATTAAACCCTTTAGTGGTGGCCAAACATTAAGATTATTTTAGCTGATATTAAAATTGTAGTTGTAGCTATGAGATAGTATCAAATGCCTAAGTATCCAAGAATATGGGTAACTAAGCTCTTATAATTAAACAAACTGTTCATTTAAAATTCTAATATTTTCATAAATCCTAACAAATCCTAACAATCATTTTAATTTTGAGTTGTGCTGTTACAATGTCCAAGTGCTACATGCTGTAGCACACTACAGGGTGTGGTATATGAAGGCCGGTATGTCAGAACAAGTTGGATTTCCCCTAATGGTATAACAACAACCTGTAAAGGGGAAATTGAAGAGAAACAGATGCATACACACCTGCCAGTCCTTACTGCTCCACCTCTCACTGCAGAAAAGGACATCACCTACTTTCCCACATTAAATTGAACCTGAGGGCAAATCAAGGAGTGTGATAGGAGGATTGCAGCAAGACAAGCAGTGAGAAAGAGGAGTATTGTTTATTGTTAACCTGGTTTGACCACTGTTTGTTCTGAGAATCTGATTAGACTGGGCTGGATGAGGAGTTTTATGTACTGGGAAACCATTTAGTGGCCCGGGGACAGATAGGACCGAACACACCAAGTATTGTCAGCGCCCTACACCGGGGCTAGATTTCTTTTCTGTTTTACAGTCTTACTGTTTTAATTACGACACCCCGACACACCCGAGAACACCCCAGCTGTGTCACAATACATACACACATACACCGATCAGCCATAACATATTGACCACTGACAGGTAAAGTGAATAACACTGATAATCTCGTTATCATGGCACCTGTCATTGGGTGGGATATATTAGGCAGCAAGGTGAACCGGCGACAGGGTGTGTCAGAACACACAGTGCATCGCAGTTTGTTGTGTATGGGACTGCGTAGCCGCAGACCAGTCAGGGTGCCCATGCTGACCCCTGTCCACTGCCGAAAGCGCCTACAATGGGCATGTGAGCATCAGAACTGGACCACAGAGCAATGGAAGAAGGTGGCCTGGTCTAATGAATCACGAGTTCACGAATCCAATCGAGCATCTGTGGGATGTGCTGGACAAACAAGTCTGATCCATGGAAGCCCCACCTCGCAACTTACAGGACTTAAAGGATCTGCTGCTAACGTCTTGGTGCCAGATACCACAGCACACCTTCAGAGGTCTAGTGGAGTCCATGCCTCGACAGGTCAGGGCTGTTTTGGCGGCAAAAGGGGGACCTACACAATATTAGGCAGGTGGTCATAATGTTATGGCTGATCGGTGTACATACATAGATACATGCATACATAAGCCATATTTTTCCAAGTCTCCTAAGTCAAGGTTATCTCCTGAGCTGGCTTTCACATAGAAAAGGGACAGTTGGTGTTTGAGTGGTCTTTTAAATGAGGGTTATGATTAAACATCTCATGGTATACAGGTGATGTTGTTTTTTCAGTGTGAGTTAAAAACATTGGGGATGTTTATATGCATGTGGAGCGCAGGACTGTGAGGCAGAGACAGGAATAAGCATTAAAGAACCGAATTAGCATTTTCCACTTTGCCCATTTTACATGGCCAGAAGCAGGGCTTTAGAAATGCAGCAGAATATCGAGAGCAGATATTAAAAATCAATCGGTACTCATCACGTACAGAGTATTTACAAATTCCTGACTAGCAAAATGTAGACTACATTAGAATGGGGGAAGACTTTTCTTTAAAAGTCCTAAGGTTTTATTTAACAAAAGGTCAAGTACAAATGCAAGGTTTCATAAACACTGTGTGATTTCAATTACCTACAGATATTGGTGTTTGTAATAGACTGTAAGAGTCTGACACTGAAACACACATTCTCTGGCACACTTAATATTTTGCTGCATTTCATTTATAAATTCAGTCACAGTAACTTACATTTTTCATTGTCATTCCCATTTCAATACTTATGACAAGATACTTAGCGATATTGATGTAATTGTGGTAGTAATCAGGGACATTTATTTTAGGACTTTGTATGTAGATTAAATGGTTTCTGGCTCTCTGAATCTGCATTATGAGGGATTAATATGTAGCTGCAGTGTTTTACAGTTTGTGTTAGACAGAATATTAATGATTGCCTCCAAATATCTGTGTTAGAACCATGTTATCTTTCATATCAAAATATTTTATGCATTCTACTCTACTATCACCCGCTCCTTTTCAGAAAGTCATAGGTATTGGATTAGTTCTGGTCAGGTATTATTATTATTATTATTATTATTATTATTATTATTATTATTATTATTATGTTATTAATTTACTTTAGAAATACCACATCTGAAGTCTTCAAACGTTTTGGAGAGATTCCTGTGGTCAAGTGAATATGATTTTGTGTTAAAATACAAGTTTTTTCGTCTATATGGAAAAATGCAACAACTGAGGGATTATGGATTTATACTTTGATCCCTTGATAGAAAAGGCTTAAACAATTTTAGGTTCATGAAAGGTGCATGAAACCTCCTGACCACATACAGTTCAATTTTACTACATGTTCTTATATATTATGTTATTTCATCTAATCAATTAGTTGTATACACCATATAAAACATTTGATACAAATGCGTAGTTCCTACTGTTGTTTCTGGAACATGCAGTTTTCTGTTTTTTTATTTTCCATGAGGCTTTTCATTTTTCCTGGCTAAGCTTCAAGGTCCTAAACTTAGTGTTGTACTTCAGATTTCTGGCTAGTGGTTGTTTTTGAAAACTCATAGCAATGGAGTATTTACATTTCCCATTGTGGAAAGAAAAATCTTATCAATGCTGCCTAGTTGTTTTCGAAGAAATTCAAACAAGTGATTGGAAAAGCATACAACTTCCATCAGGCATTTATCAGTATCAAAGAGAGACATTTCCCACTTCTAAACTGACATGCAAGTTACAGCTAGTTTCCATTCTCTGTGCAATGTTTTCATCAAGGACATTTATGCATCAACTGTCTTATGTCAGTTCTGTATTTAAATTAACCAAACCAACATTTAATTCACCAGCTCCCTTTCACTCCAACTATATAAGGACTTTCCGATCTATGAGATACCTTTATTTTGAACCAATATAATGTTCCACAAACAGTTAAACACGTGGTAGTGTAGACATGAAAATGTGTCTAGACTGAAAGAAAAGGTTATCTTTGATAACTAAAGAAAGTGTGTCTGTAAATAAATGTTTTGACAATGAATCTTCTATAATCCAATGACCTCTGGAAGAATGCTGAGAGTAACCAGAAGGGACAGAAAAATAAAGGTTTTAGTATGTATACAAGTTGTAACATAGTGAACTTGATCCCAAGAGGCACAAAACTGCCAAGATGAAAGAAGATAGTGGGAATCATGATATTTCAAGGAGCAAGTCAGAATCAGATGAGGATAGCTGAAGACAGGGTTCAAAGGTCTGGGTGGGAAATCAACAGAACAGATACAATCATTTACCACAAAGACTTAAGATGCTAGAGTGTTTTCAAAGGGTAATGCATGTGTTTGCTGGTAAGGAGTTCAAATTATATTACTGAAGGGGGTATGAAGGGCCACTCATTTTGTATCAACACCAACCGAGTTCTTACTGCATCATTGTGATTTTATTATAAACTGCCTTTCCTTTACATAGAAAAAAGCTCTCCTTGTGTAGTGCATTGGTGTTGGGCTGCATGGTGCATTGGATTTGTAATAGTAGCCCTACGCTTTTTAGTCCAGACCAAAGCCCTGACCTCAAGGCCATTGAGAACTTGTGGGAGGCATAACTATGTCAAGTAAGAATTAAACATCAAAAATCTATGGTAGAATGTATTTGAGCTGCAGTTTATGACAAGCAAACAACTAATTTCCTCTTCTCTTTCACATAATAAATATCATACTGGTCATAATGCAATTATCCATAGAAAAATAAACAAACTGGTAAAAAAAAAAAAAAAATCCTTTTGAAATGCTCAGATGGAAAATGAAATAGTTAATTTCTTGGTGATTAGATTTCATCATAAATAATGCATATTATAATTATGTGGAAAGAGGGTGGCAAATGTACACAGTTCTCACTATAATCTACAACAACTTTTGGTGGGGGGTAAAAACAATCCTGAGAACGTTGGAGAGAACCTGAACAATCTGCCTGGAATGGCTTTTGAACATTTCACATTTCCCTGTGGATTTTTTTTCATGCTGTGAACTTAATTGTTAGCCAGTTCTTTTAACCCCGCCCCCACCCTGTTCCATGTAAAAGGAAATACTGTTCTTATAGAATATGGTAGTATCAGCAATCCCTTCTTTAATAGAGATCAATTTAAGTTTCCAAATAATTGATTAAAGCAAGAGAAACATCTTTGTCTGTATCATTTATAAAATTAAATTAGTCAAATGAGAAATGACTGTGTTGACTTTGATGTCAGTGGTCTATCAGAAAATCAGGACTGACGACAGTCTCAGTAAATGTGTACCTGCTGATTTAGTTGGTCTCCAGTGACGGTTGAAGGCTCTGATTAAATCTAATCAAACATAAATAATGTTTCCTGTCCTAAAATTCTATTAAATAGCGCCACAGCTCAAATTATGTCTCAGCTACTATTATATTATACTCTAATGACTAAAATACGGTAATCAATTGGCATAAAATAAATACTAACAAATAAAAACTGAAACAGTATTCATTTTAACTTTGGGGAAATTAAGGTATTGACGTCAAGAAAGGATGATGTGTTCCAGTTAAATTAAACCAGAGGTGATAAACAGACTCCAATCTTGTCAGAATTAATAAAAGCGCTTTTGTTGAGTTTATACTTTGAGAAGATAAATAGTTATTGTGGTAAAGGTATTTATATATAATCATGTTCTTTATGCAAATCTGTATGTAGATTTGGGTGTTTTCTCTGTCAGCACTGCTTATTGTGCCTCTTAACGATCACCCTGAAGCCAAGTCATCCGATGGCTGTGTGTACTCAGTTGTTATGGTGCTGCTTTTGTGCAGGAAATATCTTGTTACACACTTTTCTCTCTAGCAGTTTTCATACTTGTGTTCGAGCGCCAAAGCCTAACATTGCAGGAATCTGGTGACTCACATTCTGCCCCACACACAGGTGGGGATTGTTTTACAGTGCCCTTTGTCTGTTCAGACCGGGGTTTGAAGATGAGTTGTCTGAATCGGCGGGGACAGGAGTGCTCATAGTGTCTGCCTTTCGCCTTAATGTTATTGGTTTAGTTGTCACCAGAGGCTCGGATGTAAATACACAGAGAAGATCACAAAAATGGTGAACTCCAAGTTTGTTAAATGCCTTGGGGATGTGGCAGTATCTGGTGTTTTGTTTTTAAAATAATTACTAGCAGACCAGTAGCATATTGAGGAAGCATGAACTTCCAAACTGTAAAAGGGATTCAGGGCCCATTTAGGATGGTGTGATCACACACACAATATAATGTGTCTGGAAAGAGAGTTCTGACCTCTCCTTTTGAGCACTTCAGTCCATTCTTTTATGGAGTGTCACTGTTTAAGCCTAGCATTTTACTGTAGTTTAACATGTAGACAAGTTTGACATTGTTGTTGCTGCTGCCCTGGTGATTACCTGCAATACATCATCTTTCTCCTGGCGTTGCCACAAGTGTGGACGAAAACCTTATATTCCCTTTGTGTTCTGCGTACAACTTGTATGAACTCAACTTTATGCTTTGCAGTCCTGGCAGGATGTGTCTCCTGGATGTTTCCACTGTTCAGTGAGTCATCATCCAAACATATCCTTTACCTGACACATATACCACCCTTAAACAAATTGCTCACCTTGGCCCTGTGCATGAGTAAACTATAAATCCAGGCAAAATGGAAAAGGAATGGCGTATAATGTCTGGGGGAAGGCAAAAGAGAAAATGAGTGGATAGCCCTTGCTGTTAAAAATATCAATATGGATTACATGGAATATGATTTAAGGGTATCAATATTTGTTGAGTTTTAATGATTTAAATATGTGGTTCATCTGAATGTTATTATTAAAATGTTCATGTTTACTATTGTATTTAGAATGCATTATAACATACTGTTCCAAAACTGTTGCATTACAACATAATAATAAATACATTTATTACATAATGTTTTTCACAACTTTGTAATTTATTTCTAAGACCATGGTAAAGAGCCAGGCTAAGAAATCCCTTTTACTTGATAATCTCCCCACTCTCAAGGTACAGGAGTATATACTAGTTGCCACAGACAGATACAGGAGAGTAGAAGTCAATTCATTTCAGCTGCTGAGTTGGTGAAAGTAAATAGGTTGTAGAGAGGTGATTTAGTCAAGGACTAGCAGGAATTCTGTTCCAGGTGGAGCCAGTTGGGTGTGAATTCTAGGCAGGTAGACAAAAGATACTTAAAGCAGCTGTTGAGAAAGAGCTGCACTGTTTCTCGGCGACAAAAAGTTAAGCGGTTGACTAGGGAACAAGAGACTGAAAAAACTGTAACATTTAGAAGCATGTGGCCACTACAGTGTCAGGTTTGCAGAATGATTGACTTCCTGGATTAACTCATCCAAGAAGATTTAATTTGTGAAAATTGACGGAATGTTGAAATCCTAGCGATCAAGATCCGTGATCTTGAGGCCCAGCTTGTTGATCTGCGCTGTATTAGTGATATCGAAGAATTAGTCAATCAGCCTATTAGAGTTGAGACCTTAGAGCAGGAAAGTGTAGAGAACTGCTGGGTTATAGTAGGTCGTAATTGCAGAAAAGGGCCCACACAACACTTAGAAACACCCCAAGAGCTAGAAATGCCCAACAGGTTCCAACTGCTGGACACCGAGTTGGACAGTGATGGCTCAATGTGTGATGGGTGGGCAGTTGAGCACCAGAGCACCATGTTGCCCACTCCCCCCCAGAAGAGGGAGGTAGTTATAGTAGGAGACTCAATTCTTAGAGGTGTAGATCACACAGTGTGTTCTAGTGATAAGGAGACCCGCATGGTATCTTGCCTGCCTGGTGCTCAGGTTGTAGATCTCCCTAAACTAGTAGATGGGCTACTGGCCAAAGCTGGGGGGAATCCACTGGTCATGGTCCAAATTGGAACCAATGACATAGGAAATTTTTAGATTTATGGAGCATTGGCCTTTCTTCTGGGATAGATGGAACCTGTACAAACCAGAGGGTCTACATCTAAACAGAAGGGGGGCTGATGCATTGGGATAGCGTATGTGCAGAGTAATTGAGAATCTTTTAAACTTAGGGACCAGGGGGGCAGGGAGCTCTGACAATGGGAGATGTTCCACTAAGGAAAGAAAACCAAGGAAAACTTCTAGTTGGAAAGTCCTGAAATGTTTGTACCTCAATGCCAGGAGTATGTTAGTAACAAGATGTTAGACCTAGAAGCCACAGAGCTGGCGTGTGACTATGATGTTGTAGGAGTGACAGGAACATGGCTTACAGAAAATTATGGGGATGAATACAAGTTGAAAGGATACACACAGTTTAGGAGAGACAGGCAAAATCAAAGAGGTGGTGGGCTTGCATTATATATCAAAAATGACATTGAGGCAGAATAACTCAAATTAGATCCTAGTAATGAAACAGAGTATTTGTGGGTTAAACTTTTGAATAAAAGATCTGGAGTATTAGTGGTAGGAGTGTGTTACAGACCACCCAACAAGATATACAGAAAGATGTTGCATTGTACAGTGTAATCAGGACTGCATGTAGCAGAAATAGAAATGGTTGAGATGGTAAATGACTGCTTTCTAACTCAATTTGTCAGGGAACCAACCAGTGAGAGTGCATGCATTGACCTGATCCTTTCAAATGACCAAGATAGAGTCAGAGGGACACTAGTTAGAGAACCAATGACAAACTGTGATCACAATATGGTTAGCTTTGAGGCTTTCAAAAAAACAAGGACCAAGTCTAAAACAATGGACTACAATTTTAGAAAAGCAAACCTTGAAGGTATGAGGCAGTTAAAAATGGATGGTTATATTTTAAGAATATACTACTTGAGGCTCAGGACAAATTTGTACCAAAACTTAGCAAATTGAGGACCAAAAAACATTGGCCAAAATGTTTTAATAGAAGTATGCAAAAAAATATCAAGAGAAAGAATAATGCAGGATGTTGTATAGGGCATACTAAAGGGATAGAAACAAAAATTGAAGTATCTTGGAAAATGAACAAGATGTGGCAAATGTTCTAAATGAGAGGTATTTACAAAAGAAAAAACAGATAACATGCCACAGGTTAACAACCAGTCCAGTCACACCGTAAGAGAGATCAGGATAAATGAGGAGGAGGTATTAAAAGGACTAGCAGACTAAAAACAAACAGATCACCTGGGCCAGATGGTATATTTCCAACAGTACTTAAAGAAATGAGGGAAAATATTTATAGGCCGCTAACTCAAATATTCCAAATGACACTTAGAACAGGGGATGTGCCAACTGACTGGAAGACAGCAAATGTCAAACCAATCCACAAGAAAGGGGACAAAACTGAGCCAGGAAATCACAGACCAATCAGTCTCACCTGCATCACCTGTAAAATGTTGGAAAAAAATATTATACAGAAAATAGAGAAGCATCTTATTGAAAACCATATTCTTGGAGATAGTCAAGACGAGGCAGATCATGTCATACTCATTTATTAGAATTTTTTTAACATGCAACTGCAGCTGTAGATCATGTGAAAACATATGATATGATATACTTAGATTTTCAAAAAGCTTTTGATAAGGTTCCACACCAAAGACTGATCCTCAAATTGGAAACTGTAGGCATTCAGGGTAAAGTAAGTAGATGGATCATGAACTGGTTGATGTATAGGAAACAGAGGGTGTTGATTAGAGGAGTTGCTTCTAACTGGAGTGAGGTTGTTAGTGGAGTTCCACAGGGATCTGTACTAGGGCCTTTGCTTTTTCTAATCTATATTAAACATCTGGACTGTGGGATAGTTACCAAACTTGTCAGATTTGTATATGATACTAAAATAGTGGCTCAACAGATACAATCTCGGCAGCACAGGTTATTCAAAGGGACTTAGATAATATTCAGTTGTGGGCCGACACCTGGCAGATGAAATTCAATGTGGATGAGTGCAAGGTAATACATGCAGGTAAAAAAATGTCCACATTAATTACACTATGGGAGGAATAGAACTAGATGAAGTAACGCATGAGAAAGACCTAGGAGTCTATGTGGACTCCTCACTTTCTCCATCCAAACAATGTGGGGAAGCAATAAAAAAGGCAAACAGAGTGTTAGGGTATATTGTCAAAAGTGTAGAATTGAGAACAAGGGCAGTGATGTTCAGACTACAATGCACTAGTTAGAGCTCATCTGGATACTGTGTACAGTTCTGGGCTCCACACTTCAAGAAAGATATTGCTGCTCTAGAGGCAGTTCAGAGGAGAACAACCAGACTTATTCCAGGTCTGAAGGGAAAGTCCTACTGAGAGACTGAGGGAACTGAAGCTTTTCAACCTGGAACAGAGGAGACTACGTGGGGACTTGATTCAAGTCTTCAAAATCATGAAAGGCATCCACCACATCAAACCAGAGGAGCTTTTCCAGATCAGCAGGGACACACGCACCCGGGGACACAAATGGAAATTGGGCTTCAAGGCATTCAAGACGGAAAACAGGAGACACTTCTTCACACAGAGAGTCGTCACAAACTGGAACAAAATTTGGGAACATTTAAAAATAGACTGGATAGGATCCTTGGATCACTTAGTTATTAATGGACACCAAACGAGCATGATGGGTCGAATGGCCTCTCGTTTGTAAACTTTCTTATGTTCTTATGTTCATGTTATTTTTTGATGCATTTACATATTTCATTGATTTTACAACCACTGTATCAACAACTCGTTTAAAAAAAAAAGTAAAATAGTGCTAATCTAAAATATGCTACAGTGAAACAGCTGTACATTACATAGCATGCATTCACCTCTGATTTAATGTGTTTAAAAAACAAAACAGAAACACTGAACTGTTAACATAACATCACCAGACGTGTGACAGTACCTGCTTATGTTAAATGATCTCAATGAGCAGAACTGTGCCGTGAAAACACTGATAACTTATGAAATGCAGTGTCACATGTTCAATGCTAATCTTCACAGGTCTAATTAAATGAAAGTCCTTAGGGTTTCCATGTGTTTAGAAAAAAGATTAACAAAGATTGGATATGTGAGACAGTATTACATCAGGAGGGGAAGAAGAAGCCTGGAATTATGTGGCCAGTTTGAATTCTGTGAAAGCTCCTTAAAACTGGGGATGTCTGAATCATTAAAATCAACTAAAGATTAGCTACTGTACAGTCACACAGGATTAATAGTTTCCTCAGTTTTGTGCCTGAATTTAGAATATCCAACAGCAGGGGCTAGTTATACCAGACAATTCCCTCAATGAGAAATGTTTTCCTTTAGAGAGGTACATTGTTGCCTGATTGCTTTGGTCATTTCAAATATCATAAACTGTGCAACACATATTCTCAAAGTCCCCACCCCCCCATGTTCAGGTTAAAGTAAGCCTATGTTTAGTAACGGTCAACCCCCTTGTGAAATTCAAACTGTCACCCTCCACCTCTTGAGTCAGTTTCACTTCCTACCACTTGTCTTCTTTGCAATCTTTATTTTATTATTGCTTCTTACTTTTGCCTGGCCATGGTATTTGATAATGTATTACATCAAATGGAAAAAAAAATGACACAGTGATTTGTACAATGACTTCAATTGCATTTCTAATCTTTGATAAACAGAAGTGTAACTCTCATATTCACTTTCTTATATCAAGCCTTAAGGTGTTCTTTTTGGAACTTGACAATCTCATTGAAATATGTGGTAAGGATGTGATAGGGAGTTAAACTAAATGTAAAGGAAGAGTTTGATGACAAAACTACTATTTAAATGACATAAGGCAGTGAACTGATTAAGCTGAAGTTAACCAAAGACT